>NW_026552612.1:0-16748 GCF_027596085.1 Anoplopoma fimbria | reverse complement strand
ATGTTTTATTATCTTTATTTAATGTTTCGCGTTTGTCACAGTCGCGGTGCAGTGACGTCACGTCATGATGTTTTCACGGATGTTTATCTGGACGGCTCATCCTCCTGTATACCGGTGTGCCGGATTACGGTGTTTTTCACGGTACCGGTACCGGTGGACCGGCCGGCTCAACCTCCAGCCGGTCTTTTAGCACACTAAAACGGCGTAAAATGACCTCCAGCAGCCCAGGGAGGAAAAAAATAGCAGGCGCTTTCCGGAGGATTTTAGTGCTGAAATCCGGCTGAATCTGTCTTTTAAGGCAGTGAAACGGCGTAAAATGACCGGCATCACAGCGTCAAAACACCCGCAGCAGAGTGCTCCAAGTCAGGGTAAACTCTGGGAGTGACAGCGGGTCTTTTAGCACACTAAAACGGCGTAAAATGAACCGAAACAACCATGCTGCTCCATCCGCCTAAAAAATGACCCGCGACCGCCAGCTGAAAACGTCCGTAAAGAGAGCATGAAGTGGCTAAACAGTGGTGCCATCAGCCTGTCTCTCCATGCTGCTGAATCCGCGTGAAAATGACCGCGACCGCAGGCTGAAAACGGAAGGATAGCATAGCTAGAGGAGGTTGAGCCGTCCGGGAGCTAGAGGAGCCGTCCCGGTAGAATCAGTGACCGGGAAATAGGTTCCGACGATCACCGCATTGCATGCCAGGTAGTTTTTATTTTATTTTATTTTTTAAATTCAATAACTTTCTTGAGACATTTGTTCATACATATAAACGAAAGATCATTATCTTTATTTAATGTTTTATTATCTTTATTTAATGTTTTCCGTTTGTCACAGTCGCGGTGCAGTGACGTCACGTCATGATGTTTTCACGGATGTTTATCTGGACGGCTCATCCTCCTGTATGCCGGTGTGCCGGATTACGGTGTTTTTCACGGTACCGGTACCGGTGGACCGGCCGGCTCAACCTCCTATAGCTAGCATAGCTAGAGGAGGTTGAGCCGTCTGAAACTAGAGGAGCGTCCGGTAGAATCCCGTGAGCCAGGAAATAGGTTCTAGCGATCACCGCGCATTGCATGCCGGGTAGATTTTATTTATTTATTTATTTTTTATTTTATTTTTAATTTTTTTTTAATTTTTTAACTTTATTGAGACATTTGTTCAATAATATAAAAGACATTTGTTCATACATATAAAACAGTTTAGCGTTTGTCACAGTCGCGGTGCAGTGACGTCACGTCATGATGTTTTCACGGATGTTTATCTGGACGGCTCATCCTCCTGTATACCCGGTGTGCCGGATTACCGGTGTTTTTCACGGTACCGTTTTTCACGGTACGCTACCGGTGGCTAGCCTCAGGAGGAAAAAGCATAGCTAGAGGGGAGGTTGAGCCGTCTGAATCTAGTCGTCCCGGTAAGGCAGGTGACCGGGAAATAGGTTCCGGCGATCACCGCGCATTGCATGCCGGGTAGATTTTTTTATTTTTAATTTTAATTTTAATTTATTTAATTTTAATTTATTTATTCATTTTTAAATTCAATAACTTTATTGAGACATTTGTTCATACATATAAAACACAATATATTTAATATAATATATAACATATATATGTATATATTTACATTTTCAAGTTCTTATTTTTAAAATAATCTAAAAAATAAAAATTAAAATAAAACATGAAGTAAGCTAAACAGTGGTGCCATCAGCCTGTCTTTATTTAATGTTTTATTCTAACCATTATTTAATGTTTCATTATTGTCATTTATTAAATGTTATTATTGTCCTGTATTCTCTTTGGTTTTGCAATTGAAAAAGTTTCATTCCGCTTTATTTAATGTTTTTTATTTTATTTAATGTTTTATTCTCTTTGCATGGGAATGTTTTTATATCTTTATTTAATGTTGTTCATACATTTATTTAATGTTTCATTATCTTTATTTAATGTTTTATTATCTTTATTTAATGTTTCGCGTTTGTCACAGTCGCGGTGCAGTGACGTCACGTCATGATGTTTTCACGGATGTTTATCTGGACGGCTCATCCTCCTGTATACCGGTGTGCCGGATTACGGTGTTTTCACGGTACCGGTACCGGTGGACCGGCCCCGCTCAACCTCCTCTAGCTAGCATAGCTAGAGGAGGTTGAGCCGTCTGGGAAACTAGAGGAGGCGTCCGGTAGAATCCCGGTGACCGGGAAATAGGTTCCGGCGTCACCGCGCATTGCATGCCGGGTAGATTTTTTTAAATTAAATTTAATTTTTTAATTTTTTTTTAATTTTAATTATTTATTCATTTTTAAATTCAATAACTTTATTGAGACATTTGTTCATACATATAAAACACAATATATTTATATATATATATATATATGTATATATTTACATTTTCAAGTTCTTATTTTTAAATCTTAAGTTGATAAAATAAAAAATGAAAAATAAAAATAAAATAAAACAAGTTTTATTATTTAATAATGTTTCAATAAAAAAATATTCTCTTTAGAAAATGTTTCATTCAATTTAATGTTTTATATCTTCATTTAAGATTCAGAGAGTTTTAAATCAACAACTATTTTATTCTTTTTTTAATTTTTAACTCTTTATTGCACATGTTTTAATATATTTAAGGTTTTAATATCTTTATTTAATGTTTTATTATCTTTATTTAATGTTTCTGCTTTGTCACAGTCGCGGTGCAGTGACAGCACGTCATGATGTTTTCACGGATGTTTATCTGGACGGCTCATCCTCCTGTATACCGGTGTGCCACCCGGTGTTTTTCCACGGTACCGGTACCGGTGGACCGGCCGGCTCAACCTCCAGCGGTCTTTTAGCCACTAAAACGGCGTAAAATGACCTCCAGCAGCCCAGGGAGGAAAAAATAGCAGGCGCTTTCCGGAGGCCATTTTAGTGCTGAAATCCGTTAATCTGTCTTTTAAGGCAGTGAAACGGCGTAAAATTCCTTTATCACAGCGTCAAAACACCCTCTTCAGAGTGCTCCAATCAGTTTAAACTCTGGGAGTGACATGTTTCTTTGTCACACTAAAACGCGTAAAATGAACGTCAACCATGCTGCTCCATCCGCCTAAAAAATGATCTGACCGCCGCTCAAAACGTCCGTAAAAGAGAGCATGAAGTGGCTAAACAGTGGTGCCATCAGCCTGTCTCTCCATGCTGCTGAATCCGCGTGAAAATGACCGGACCGCGGGCTCAACCTCCTGAAGGATAGCATAGCTAGAGGAGGTTGAGCCGTCCGGGAGCTAGAGGAGCCGTCCCGGTAGAATCCCGGTGACCGGGAAATAGGTTCAGCGATCACCGCGCATTGCATGCCGGGTAGTTTTTATTTTATTTTATTTTTTAAATTCAATAACTTTCTTGAGACATTTGTTCATACATATAAAACGAAAGATCATTATCTTTATTTAATGTTTTATTATCTTTATTTAATGTTTCAAGTTCTTTTGTCACAGTCGCGGTGCAGTGACGTCACGTCATGATGTTTTCACAATGTTTATCTGGACGCTCATCCTCCTGTATACCGGTGTGCCGGATTACTGTTTTACGGTACCGGTACCGGTGGACCGGGCAACTCAACCTCCAGCCGGTCTTTTAGCACACTAAAACGGCGTAAAATGACCTCCAGCAGCCCAGGGAGGAAAAAATAGCAGGCGCTTTCCGGAGGATTTTAGTGCTGGAATCCTGGCTGAATCTGCTCTTTTAAGGCAGTGAAACGGCGTAAAATGACCGGCATCACAGCGTCAAAACACCCGCAGCAGGGGTGCTCCAAGTCAGGTTAAACTCTGGGAGTGACAGCGGGTCTTTTAGCACACTAAAACGGCGTAAAATGAACCCGAAACAACCATGCTGCTCCATCCGCCAAAAAATGACCGCGACCGCCGGCTGAAAACGTTCGTAAAAGAGAGCATGAAGTGGCTAAACAGTGGTGCCATCAGCCTGTCTCTCCATGCTGCTGAATCCGCGTGAAAATGACCACGACCGCGGGCTGAAAACGGAAGGATAGCATAGCTAGAGGAGGTTGAGCCGTCCGGGAGCTAGAGGAGCCGTCCCGGTAGAATCCCGTGACCGGAAATAGGTTCCGCGATCACCGTGCATTGCATGCCGGGTAGTTTTTATTTTTTATTTTATTTTTTTAAATTCAATAACTTTCTTGAGACATTTGTTCATACATATAAACGAAAGATCATTATCTTTATTTAATGTTTTAATATCTTTATTTAATGTTTCGCGCGGTCACAGTCAATGCAGTGACGTCACGTCATGATGTTTTCACGGATGTTTATCTGGACGGCTCATCCTCCTGTATACCGGTGTGCCGGATTACCGGTGTTTTTCACGGTACCAACCGGTGGACAGCCGGCTCAACCATCCAGCCGGTCTTTTAGCACACTAAAACGGGTGCAAAATGACCTCCAGCAGCCCAGGGAGGAAAAAATAGCAGGCGCTTTCCCGGAGGATTTTAGTGCTGAAATCCGGCTGAATCTGTCTTAAGGCAGTGAAACGCGTAAAATGACCGGCATCACAGCGTCAAAACACCCGCAGCAGAGTGCTCCAAGTCAGGGTAAACTCTGGGAGTGACAGCGGGTCTTTTTAGCACACTAAAACGGCGTAAAATGAACTTCAAACAACCATGCTGCTCCATCCGCTTAAAAAATGACCGCGACCGCCGGCTGAAAACGTTGTAAAAGAGAGCATGAAGTGGCTAAACAGTGGTGCCATCAGCCTGTCTCTCCATGCTGCTGAATCCGCGTGAAAATGACCCGCACGTGGGGCTGAAAACGGAAGGATAGCATAGCTAGAGGAGGTTGAGCCGTCCGGGAGCTAGAGGAGCCGTCCGGTAGAATCCCGGTGACCGGGAAATAGGTTCCGGCGATCACCGCGCATTGCATGCCGGGTAGTTTTTATTTTATTTTATTTTTTTAAATTCAATAACTTTCTTGAGACATTTGTTCATACATATAAACGAAAGATCATTATCTTTATTTAAAGGCATACTGTACGGTTTCCAGTGATATGCACTTTTTAATATGTTGTTGAAATTGGTTTTTACATCCTGACAGCAATAAATAACTTATGGGCAATGAAAAAGAAGCGAAACAAAAACGAATTCTGTATCGGCTATAAACCTGTTAAAATGCTTACCAATCGGAGACATTGTACCCGAATCTAAAGAACCAATCACAAGCCTGCGCGTTCTCTCCCCTCTGTGTACGAGCCTGAGCCGGCCTGAGCGCGTTCACGGAGGGCAAAGAAAGCGTTGTTGTCATAGTAGTTCATGACAGTGGACTAGACCTAGTGAGCCTACAACGTCAACACGATGGAAGACAAACAGAAGTTACCACTGCCACCGTTACTTGCCCCGGTTCATCCTTTTAAAAAGGCAAGAAAAAGAAAGACCGAAAATGAAAAGGCAGCAACAATAAAAAAGTTGGAGAGAGCTCGAGGAAAAACGAGGATAAATATTGGAAACGCTTTTCAGCGATGGCGAAAGCTGAGGGATTGGTTTGGCCTGAAAAGTGACGCAATGGTTGCCGTTTTTCTCTTGGACAGGTAAGCTTTCGTCTTGTTTCCTGTTTATTCTATATTTGTGTTCAGAAGAAGTCTATTTTTGTGTTCAGGGAATAGTCTGCTCGCCCCGCTAGACTGTCTGCTTCAGTTGACTGAAGGCTCCAATTAAACACGATTTGCAGTCGACCTTTCAAAGTGTGCCCAATACGATTATGACCAACCAAGTAGGTGTACATTTGGAGAACACTTCTCTAGGTTTATATAATTACAGTTTAATGTTGTTTTCCTTCAGCATGACTTTAAGTGCTCTTTAAATTACAACAGGTACATCATATGATGACGTATTGGTGTTAAGCTACACTATTTGCCCCTTACTTAGTGGGCACTGTAGCTCAGACTGCTTGTCATTTAGGCTAAGATTCCAGTATGCTTTCCTGATAAAACCTGGACAACACACAACATCAAATTTCACATCGCTATAAAAGAGAGGGGGCAGTGATGGACTGCGGATTAGAGAAGAAGTTGAGTAAACAGAGGCCTTTGACTGGAAAACAGGCAACCCTCAGCTAAACAGTGTTAGGAGATGTGGGACGGGATGAGAAAGGGAATAAGGGCAGAGTGAATAGGTTAAAGCTATCTTCCAGTGGGTTTGGCACATGAACCACAGGCCAGCCTTGCCTACCCTGCAGCTCAGCATGCTAACTCACAACACACATGGAGCCTCCCCACCACTCTGCGCAGCTAACTGTATTGTTGCTGAATACACCTCAGCCCCTTCCCTTGCACATTCTATTAGCTTATATTTCACAAACTGTTTGTCGTTCTGGCTCTTTTGTGTTGGATAATGTCAACGTCATATGTGATAATTTGATACTGATTATCTGTATTTTTCCTTCAATATAGATTTTCTTAAGAAGGTCTGTTTTCACTATTGCCTCCAATTTGCACATCTTCAAATATGTCAAACATGACTTACCGGTAATTGTTTATTAACTACAGTGGGATCATATTGTGGAACTGTTTATGTTATAGTCTTTAAATTAGATGTTAAAATTCTGTTTCACATTCTATTAGTCTTTACTCCATCTTAAACTGTTTGCTAATTCAGTTATCCAAGTCCCACAAAGCTTTAAGTTTCAACTTCTTATTTCATTTTATGTCAAATAACTGAGTTTTATTAGTTCAAATGTTGTACACACAGAGGGGACAGGAAAGAGAGAATGTAGGAGGAAAGTAATTTGCCAGGTGTGGATGATGCACACATAAACACCCACACACACATACCCTCACTCGCTCTCTTCGTCTCCGAGTTGTAAGGAACCTAAAATTGAAGTTTTATCTAATTAAATCTTTTCTGTTCCTTACAATTCAGGCAAAGAAACAGTGTGAGTGTGGGCTATGGCATTATCATCACACCACAACAGAGTACTCTATTGTACAACATTTTGAACTAATAAAAACTCAGTTATTTGACATAAAAATGAATAAGTTGAAACTTAAAAACTTTGTGGGACTGAGATAACAGAATGTAAACAGTTTAAGATCGATATAATAAATGTGAAACAGAAATTTTTAACATCAATTTAAAGACATAATAAGGATTCTCACAATAATATTCCCACTAATAGTTAATAAACAATTGCCGGTAGGAGTCATGTTTGACATATTTGAGAAGATATTAGCAAATTGGAGGCAACAGTGAAAACGAGACCTTCTTAGAAAATCTATATTGAAGGAAAATACAGATAATCAGTATCAAATTATCACATATGGCGTTGACATTATCCAACACAAAAAGAGCGGAACGGCAAACGAACGAAATATAAGTATTAAATGTGCAGGAGGGGCTGGTGTATTCAGCGGCAATACAGTTAGCTGCGCAGAGTGATGAGAGAACTCCATGTGTTGTGGTATGCTGGCTGGTGGGCTAGGCTTTGGCTACTATGTTCATGCCAAACAACAGCAACCTATTCACTCTGCTTACTATTCCTTTTCTCATCCGTCACATCTCCCAACACTGTTTAGCTGAGGTTGCCTGTTTTCAGTCAGGCACTCTGTTTGCTCCTTCTTCTCCCAATCACGGTCCGTCCTTCGATGTGAAATTTGATGTTGTGGCGTTGTCAGGTTTATCAGGAAAACACCACTGGGATCTTAGCGCAAATGACAAGCAGTCTGAGCTACAGTGCCCGCGTAGGGCAAGCTAACACCAATACATCGTGTACCTGTTGTAATTTAGAGCACTTAAAGAGGAAATGTAATTATAAACCTAGAGTGTTCTCCAAATGTACACCTACTGGTTAGTCATAGACACGAGATTCGACTGCAAATCGTTTACAACACTTCAAGCCAAGTCAAGCCCTGCTAAGCACATAAGATGGCACTGACACAGTTTGTTGAGGGCAACCTATTTCCAAGCAGTTTACTAAGATTTTTGTGAGTGAAAGACTATCCACAGACACAGTCTGTTGGCAAAAATCACTGAAACCGAGGGGCCGTTCAGTCAACACTGAAGCGAGCAATCCTAGCGAGAGGAGAAACGGCAACTATTCCTGAACACAAAAATTAGACTTCTTCACGAACGCAAATAAATTAAGGCAGGAAACAAGACAGAGCTACCTGTCCAGAGAAGCAGCCGATAAGTCTCCAAAATAATCCTCGGCTTAAGCCATGCGCTAGGCGAGTCAATATTTATCACCGTTTTCCTAATCTCAACTTTGTGTGCTGCCTTTCATTTTGTTCTTTTTCTTGCCTTTTTAAAAGGATGAACGAGGCAAGTAACGGCGGCTCAGGCAGTGAGTGCACTTCTGTTTGTCTTTTCCGTGTTGTAAAACTCACTGTGAACAAGCGCTTTGCCCCGCCCTCACGTGTGAGCGCGCTCCGGCCCGGCCAAAAAATTTTTACAGAGAGGAAAGCGAGTGATGTTCTTTAGATTCGAGGTACAATGTCTCGATTGGTAAGCGATTTAACAGGTTTGCCAACGTGCAGGATTTTTTTGTTTAAACTTCTTTTCATTGCCCATAAGTGTCAGAGATAAAAAACCAATTTCAACAACATAACAAAAAGTGCATATCACAGAAACATTACAGTATGCCTTTAAATAAAAGATGTGATCTTTCGTTTGAACAAATATTGAGTAAAAAAATGAATAAAATAAAAAACCACGACAGGGTGTTTGACGCTGTGATGCCGGTCATTTTACGCCGTTTCACTGCCTTAAAAGACAGATTCAGCGGTTTCAGCACTAAAATCCTCCGGAAAGCGCCTGCTATTTTTTCCTCCCTGGGCTGCTGGAGGTCATTTTACGCCCGTTTTAGTGTGCTAAAAGACCGGCTGGAGGTTGAGCCGGCCGGTCCACCGGTACCGGTACCGTGAAAAACACCGGTAATCCGGCACACGGTATACAGGAGGATGAGCCGTCCAGATAAACATCCGTGAAAACATCATACTGTGACAAGCGAAAACATTAAATAAAGATAATAAAACATTAAATAAAGATAATGATCTTTCGTTTATATGTATGAAAAATGTCTCAAATAAAGTTATTGAAAAAAAAATAAAATAAAATAAAAATTAAATAAATCCGCGGTGATCGCCGAACCTATTTCCCGGTCACCGGGATTCTAAACATCCTCTAGCTCCCGGAATCAACCTCCTCTAGCTATGCTATCCTTCCGTTTTCAGCCCGCGGTCGATAATTTCACATTAATTCAGCAGCATGGAGAGACAGGCTGATGGCACCACTGTTTAGCCACTTCATGCTCTCTTTTACGGACGTTTTCAGCTGGCGGTCGCGGTCATTTTTAAGGCGGATGGAGCAGCATGGTTGTTTCATTCATTTTACGCCGTTTTAGTGTGCTAAAAGACCCGCTGTCACTCCCAGAGTTTACCCTGACTTGGAGCACTCTGCTGCGGGTGTTTTGAAAATCTTTCGTTTATATGTATGAACAAATGTCTCAAGAAAGTTATTGAATTTAAAAAAAAAATAAAATAAAAAAAAACTACCCGGCATGCAATCCGCGGTGATCGCCGAACCTATTTCCCGGTCACCGGGATTCTACCGGGACGGCTCCTCTAGCTCCCGGACGGCTCAACCTCCTCTAGCTATGCTATCCTTCCGTTTTCAGCCCGCGGTCGCGGTCATTTTCACGCGGATTCAGCAGCATGGAGAGACAGGCTGATGGCACCACTGTTTAGCCACTTCATGCTCTCTTTTACGGACGTTTTCAGCTGGCGGTCGCGGTCATTTTTAGGCGGATGGAGCAGCATGGTTGTTCGGTTCATTTACGCCGTTTTAGTGTGCTAAAAGACCCGCTGTCACTCCCAGAGTTTACCCTGACTTGGAGCACTCTGCTGCGGGTGTTTTGACGCTGTGATGCCGGTCATTTTACGCCGTTTCACTGCCTTAAAAGACAGATTCAGCCGGATTTCAGCACTAAAATCCTCCGGAAAGCGCCTGCTATTTTTTCCTCCCTGGGCTGCTGGAGGTCATTTTACGCCGTTTTAGTGTGCTAAAAGACCGGCTGGAGGTTGAGCCGGCCGGTCCACCGGTACCGGTACCGTGAAAAACACCGGTAATCCGGCACACCGGTATACAGGAGGATGAGCCGTCCAGATAAACATCCGTGAAAACATCATGACGTGACGTCACTGCACCGCGACTGTGACAAACGCGAAACATTAAATAAAGATAATAAAACATTAAATAAAGATATTAAAACATTAAATAAAGATATTAAAACATTAAATAAAGAGAATGAAACATTAAATAAATAGAATAAAACATTAAATAAAGATATTAAAACATTAAACAAAGAGAATAAAACATTAAATGAAGATAATAAAACATTAAATAAAGAGAATGAAACATTAAATAAAGAGAATATAACATTTAATAAAGATAATGAAACATTAAATAAATAGAATAAAACATTAAATAAAGATAATAGATGATGTTTCAGCCTTCGTGGCATCAACTTAAGATCTTAAAAATAAGAACTTGAAAATGTAAATATATACATATATATATATATATATATATATATATATATATTGTGTTTTATATGTATGAACAAATGTCTCAATAAAGTTATTGAATTAAAAAAAATTAAAAAAAATTAAAAAAAAAAACACTTGTTAAAAATTAAAAAAAAATAAAAAATAAATAAATAAAATAAAATCCCCGGCATGCAATGCGCGGTGATCGCCGGAACCTATTTCCCGGTCACCGGGATTCTACCGGGACGCCTCCTCTAGCTCCCAGACGGCTCAACCTCCTCTAGCTATGCTAGCTATAGGAGGTTGAGCCCGGTCCATCCACGGTACCGGTACCGTGAAAAACACCGTAATCCGGCACACCGGTATACAGGAGGATGAGCCGTCCAGATAAACATCCGTGAAAACATCATGACGTGACGTCACTGCACCGCGACTGTGACAAACGCGAAACATTAAATAAAGATAATAAAACATTAAATAAAGATAATGATCTTTCGTTTATATGTATGAACAAATGTCTCAAGAAAGTTATTGAATTTAAAAAAAAAAAAATAAAATAAAAACTACCCGGCATGCAATCGCCGGAACCTATTTCCCGGTCACCGGGATTCTACCGGGGCATCCTCTAGCTCCCGGACGGCTCAACCTCCTCTAGCTATGCTATCCTTCCGTTTTCAGCCCATATCCCAGAGTCATTTTCACGGATTAATCATTCAGCAGCATGGAGGACAGGCTGATGGCACCACTGTTTAGCCACTTCATGCTCTCTTTTACGGACGTTTTCAGCTGGCGGTCGCGGTCATTTTTAGGCGGATGGAGCAGCATGGTTGTTTCGGTTCATTTTACGCCGTTTTAGTGTGCTAAAAGACCCGCTGTCACTCCCAGAGTTTACCCTGACTTGGAGCACTCTGCTGCGGGTGTTTTGACGCTGTGATGCCGGTCATTTTACGCCGTTTCACTGCCTTAAAAGACAGATTCAGCGGATTCAGCACTAAAATCCTCCGGAAAGCGCCTGCTATTTTTTCCTCCCTGGGCTGCTGGAGGTCATTTTACGCCGTTTTAGTGTGCTAAAAGACCGGCTGGAGGTTGAGCCGGCCGGTCCACCGGTACCGGTACCGTGAAAAACACCGGTAATCCGGCACACCGGTATACAGGAGGATGAGCCGTCCAGATAAACATCCGTGAAAACATCATGACGTGACGTCACTGCACTGTGACAAACGAAACATTAAATAAAGATAATAAAACATTAAATAAAGATATTAAAACATTAAATAAAGATAATTAAAACATTAAATAAATGAATGAAAAATTAAATAAAGAATTAAACATTAAATAAAGATAAAATAAAACATTAAACAAAGAATAAAACATTAAATGACATTAATAATAAAACATTAAATAAAGAGAATGAAACATTAAATAAAGAGAATATAACATTTAATAAAGATAATGAAACATTAAATAAATAAATAAAACATTAAATAAAGATAATAGATGATGTTTCAGCCTTCGTGGCATCAACTTAAGATCTTAAAAATAAGAACTTGAAAATGTAAATATATACATATATATATATATATATGGATATATAATAAATATATTCATTTTATATGTATTTAATGTCTCAATAAAGTTATTGAATTAAAAAAAAAAAAATTAAAAATTAAAATTAAAAAAAAAAAAAAAATTAAAAATTAAAATTAAAAAATAAATAAATAAATAAAATCTACCCGGCATGCAATGCCTTAAAAGATCGATTCCGGAACCTATTTCCCGGTCACCGGGATTCTACGGAAAGCGGACGCTCCTCTAGCTCCCAGGGCGGCTCAACCTCCTCTAGCTATTTTAGCTGTGCTATAGGAGGCTGGAGGTTGAGCCGGCCGATCCCACGGTACCGGTACCGTGAAAAACACCGGTAATCCGCACACCGGTATACAGGAGGATGAGCCGTCCAGATAAACATCCGTGAAAACATCATGACGTGACGTCACTGCACCGCGACTGTGACAAACGCGAAACATTAAATAAAGATAATAAAACATTAAATAAAGATAATGATCTTTCGTTTATATGTATGAACAAATGTCTCAAATAAAGTTATTGAATTTAAAAATTAAATAAAATAAAATAAAAAAAAAAACATTAAATAAGATAATAAAACATGCAATAAAGATCGCCGAAACCTATAAATAAAGACGAATCAACCTTTAATATGCTATCCTTCCGTTTTCAAATAAATAGAATTTCACGCGGATTCAGCAATAAAGAGACATGATGGCACCACTGTTTAGCCACTTCATCTCTTTTAACGTTTTAAAATTTTTAGGCGGATGGAGCAGCATGGTTGTTTCGTAAATTTTACGCCGTTTTAGTGTGCTAAAAGACCCGCTAAACTCCCAGAGTTTACCCTGACTTGGAGCACTCTGCTGCGGGTGTTTTGAATGTGATGCCGGTCATTTTACGCCGTTTCACTGCCTTAAAAAAAAAAAAAATTACAGATAAGCCGGTTTCAGCACTAAAATCCTCCGGAAAGCGCCTGCTATTTTTTCCTCCCTGGGCTGCTGGAGGTCATTTTACGCGTTTTCCTCTAGTGTGCTAAAAGACCGGCTGGAGGTTGAGCCGGCCGGTCCACGGTACCGGTACCGTGAAAAACACCGGTAATCCGGCACACCGGTATACAGGAGGATGAGCCGTCCAGATAAACATCCGTGAAAACATCATGACGTGACGTCACTGCACCGCGACTGTGACAAACGCGAAACATTAAATAAAGATAATAAAACATTAAATAAAGATAATGATCTTTCGTTTATATGTATGAACAAATGTCTCAAGAAAGTTATTGAATTTAAAAAAATAAAATAAAATAAAAACTACCTGGCATGCAATCCGCGGTGATCGCCGGAACCTATTTCCCGGTCACCGGGATTCTACCGGGACGCTCCTCTAGCTCCCGGACGGCTCAACCTCCTCTAGCTATGCTATCCTTCCGTTTTCAGCCCGCGATAATCGCGGTCATTTTCACGCGGATTCAGCAGCATGGAGAGACAGGCTGATGGCACCACTGTTTAGCCACTTCATGCTCTCTTTTACGGACGTTTTCAGCTGGCGGTCGCGGTCATTTTTAGGCGGATGGAGCAGCATGGTTGTGTCGGTTCATTTTACGCCGTTTTAGTGTGCTAAAAGACCCGCTGTCACTCCCAGAGTTTACCCTGACTTGGAGCACTCTGCTGCGGGTGTTTTGACGCTGTGATGCCGGTCATTTTACGCCGTTTCACTGCCTTAAAACACAGATTCAGCCGGATTTCAGCACTAAAATCCTCCGGAAAGCGCCTGCTATTTTTTTCCTCCCTGGGCTGCTGGAGGTCATTTTACGCCGTTTTAGTGTGCTAAAAGACCGGCTGGAGGTTGAGCCGGCCGGTCCACGGTACGGTACCGTGAAAAACACCGGTAATCCGGCACACCGGTATACAGGAGGATGAGCCGTCCAGATAAACATCCGTGAAAACATCATGACGTGACGTCACTGCACCGCGACTGTGACAAACGCGAAACATTAAATAAAGATAATAAAACATTAAATAAAGATATTAAAACATTAAATAAATTAAAAAAAAAAAAAAAATTAAAATTAAAAAAAAAAAAAAAAAATTAAAAAAAAAAATAAATAAATAAATAAAATCTACCCGGCATGCAATGCGCGGTGATCGCCGGAACCTATTTCCCGGTCACCGGGATTCTACCGGGACGCCTCCCTCTAGCTCCCAGACGGCTCAACCTCCTCTAGCTATGCTAGCTATAGGAGGTTGAGCCGGCCGATCCACCCGGTACCGGTACCGTGAAAAACACCGGTAATCCGGCACACCGGTATACAGGAGGATGAGCCGTCCAGATAAACATCCGTGAAAACATCATGACGTGACGTCACTGCACCGCGACTGTGACAAACGCGAAACATTAAATAAAGATAATAAAACATTAAATAAAGATAATGATCTTTCGTTTATATGTATGAACAAATGTCTCAAGAAAGTTATTGAATTTAAAAAAATAAAATAAAATAAAAACTACCTGGCATGCAATCCGCGGTGATCGCCGGAACCTATTTCCCGGTCACCGGGATTCTACCGGGACGCTCCTCTAGCTCCCGGACGGCTCAACCTCCTCTAGCTATGCTATCCTTCCGTTTTCAGCCCGCGGTCGCGGTCATTTTCACGCGGATTCAGCAGCATGGAGAGACAGGCTGATGGCACCACTGTTTAGCCACTTCATGCTCTCTTTTACGGACGTTTTCAGCTGGGTCGCGGTCATTTTTAGGCGGATGGAGCAGCATGGTTGTTCGGTTCATTTTACGCCGTTTTAGTGTGCTAAAAGACCCGCTGTCACTCCCAGAGTTTACCCTGACTTGGAGCACTCTGCTGCGGGTGTTTTGACTGTGATGCCGGTCATTTTACCGTTTCACTGCCTTAAAAGACAGATTCAGCCGGTTTCAGCACTAAAATCCTCCGGAAAGCGCCTGCTATTTTTTTTTCCTCCCTGGGCTGCTGGAGGTCATTTTACGCCGTTTTAGTGTGCTAAAAGACCGGCTGGAGGTTGAGCCGGCCGGTCCACGGTACCGGTACCGTGAAAAACACCGGTAATCCGGCACACCGGTATACAGGAGGATGAGCCGTCCAGATAAACATCCGTGAAAACATCATGACGTGACGTCACTGCACCGCGACTGTGACAAACGAAACATTAAATAAAGATAATAAAACATTAAATAAAGAATAGAATAAAACATTAAATAAAGATATTAAAACATTAAACAAAGAGAATAAAACATTAAATGAAGATAATAAAACATTAAATAAAGAGAATGAAACATTAAATAAAGAGAATATAACATTTAATAAAGATAATGAAACATTAAATGAATAGAATAAAACATTAAATAAAGATAATAGATGATGTTTCAGCCTTCGTGGCATCAACTTAAGATCTTAAAAATAAGAACTTGAAAATGTAAATATATACATATATATATATATATATATATATATATATATATATATATATATAAATGTTTTATATGTATGAACAAATGTCTCAATAAAGTTATTGAATTAAAAAAAAAAAAAAAAATTAAAATTAAAAAAAAAAAAAATTAAAATTAAAAAAAAAATAAATAAATAAATAAAATCTACCCGGCATGCAATGCGCGGTGATCGCCGGAACCTATTTCCCGGTCACCGGGATTCTACCGGGACGCCTCCTCTAGCTCCCAGGCGGCTCAACCTCCTCTAGCTATGCTAGCTAAGGAGGTTGAGCCGGCCGATCCACCGGTACCGGTACCGTGAAAAACACCGGTAATCCGGCACACCGGTATACAGGAGGATGAGCCGTCCAGATAAACATCCGTGAAAACATCATGACGTGACGTCACTGCACCGCGACTGTGACAAACGCGAAACATTAAATAAAATAAAAAGCAGCATGGTTGTGTCGGTTCATTTTACGCCGTTTTAGTGTGCTAAAAGACCCGCTGTCACTCCCAGAGTTTACCCTGACTTGGAGCACTCTGCTGCGGGTGTTTTGACGCTGTGATGCCGGTCATTTTACGCCGTTTCACTGCCTTAAAAGACAGATTCAGCCGGATTTCAGCACTAAAATCCTCCGGAAAGCGCCTGCTATTTTTTCCTCCCTGGGCTGCTGGAGGTCATTTTGCCGTTTTAGTGTGCTAAAAGACCGGCTGGAGGTTGAACCGGCCGGTCCACGGTACCGGTACCGTGAAAAACACCGGTAATCCGGCACACCGGTATACAGGAGGATGAGCCGTCCAGATAAACATCCGTGAAAACATCATGACGTGACGTCACTGCACCGCGACTGTGACAAGCGAAACATGCATGCAAAAAAATAAAATAAAATAAAAATCCTTCCGTTTTCAGCCATGCATGCAATGTGATCGCCGGAACCTATTTCCCGGTCACCGGGATTCTACCCGGGAGACAGCTAGCTCCCGGACGGCTCAACCTCCTCTAGCTATGCTATCCTTCCGTTTTCAGCCCCTTAAAGACGCGGTCATTTCACGCGGATTCAGCAGCATGGAGAGACAGGCTGATGGCACCACTGTTTAGCCACTTCATGCTCTCTTTTACGGACGTTTTCAGCTGGCGGTCGCGGTCATTTTTAGGCGGATGGAGCAGCATGGTTGTTTCGGTTCATTTTACGCCGTT
Organism: Anoplopoma fimbria; assembly: GCF_027596085.1. Classification (NCBI taxonomy): domain Eukaryota; kingdom Metazoa; phylum Chordata; class Actinopteri; order Perciformes; family Anoplopomatidae; genus Anoplopoma; species Anoplopoma fimbria. The sequence continues at coordinate 15 of NW_026552612.1, read as the reverse complement.
TTAGTGTGCTAAAAA
>NW_026552611.1:0-5000 GCF_027596085.1 Anoplopoma fimbria | reverse complement strand
TCATGACCTTTATAGTAAACAATCCTCTACCGTCACGTGATCTTAGGTCTGTCTGTCTGTCCTCTGACTGCTCCACGGTCTAAAATAAGACTGTAACACTTCCAGTGACTCAGAGAAACCTGATCTGTGTCCTGTGGGAACGGATCCAGTGGAACCAGGTCGCTCTGTGTAAACACCTTCTCTGATTACCAGAGTAACCTGGTTTCTCTGAGTCACATGGAGTTCATCTACGTGTGTGTGTGTGTTCCCTGCCCAGCACACACACACACACACACACACACACACACACACACACACACACACACACACACACACACACACACACACCTGTTGTTGATGTCTGTGTGAAATCCAGCCCATTAACATCTGGACACACAGATAAAGCTTCACAAAGTTCATCACAGTTTCTCTCTGAATCCAAACTTTAATATTTACTGACGATTCATCTGCAGATTGGTTTGGATTTATTTTTTAAAGTCTGTCTCTCTGTCTGTCTGTCTGTCTGTCTGTCCATCCTTCAGGTCCGGACCATGACTCAGGTCTGTTGCCCCGGTCTCTGTCAGTGATCTTTAACAGTATCGAGGGTCGTCTGTACGGTCGGTCCGATCTGAAGCCGCAGCGCTGCAGAGACTTCAGCAGACTGACTCCAGACCAGCAGGCAGCCGAGTCCAGCAGCAAGAGGAACCTGATGAGGCTGTTGAAAGAGGTCGGGACATACAAATACATCTGTGTGTACGAATGTGTGTACGAATGTGTGTACGAATGTGCGTACTAATGTGTCTCGTTGTCTCTGCAGAGCGACAAGAGTCAGACGTCTGGAAGATCAACTTTTCTTGACGGTCAGTGACTTGATTTATTTACTGTGACGTCGGAAGTTCAATCCAAAATACTCAACGTTGTGTTTGTGTTCTTACGTTCATAAAATACCAAACAACCTACAGGAATCACTCTTTATCTGACCTGATTATTTATCTGAGCATGTAAAGGGGGTCCTCACAAGGAACCAAAAAAACCTGTGGACCCCACAACTGCTAAATACAACAATGTGTGTGTTTGTGTTTCCAGGCTCGTCTGTCAGCACTGACAGCAGCGTGAACAGCATCTCTGAGGCCGACAGTTTCTGTCTGGACGTGGAATCAAACGTCCGGTTCTCTGTCTGGGTTTCATTCTGTGAGATTTACAACGACAACATCCATGACCTGCTGGAACAGGTGTGTGTGTGCGCGCGTGTGGTTAGAGTTTACAGTGAAGTTGACTTTACTGTCCAACCAGTCAAAATGTCCTCACTGTAGCATAAACAGTCCAAACATGGGGGAGAATCTGCTGTGGTTAATTAGTGATTGATAACTGTTATTGATCTGTGAATGATCTGTGGTGTTCAGGTTCCCAGTGGACACCACAGGAGGACGGTGCTTCGTCTTTCTCAGGACGTCAAAGGAAACTCCTTCATCAAAGGTTCTACCTATTTTAATTTTATCAATTCAAAATCACTTTGTTGTTCTGGATGTTTCATCCAAAAACGGATCGTTTCTGTTTTTGTGTGTGTAAATCTTTGTTTATACTCACTTGGCATCGTAGCTTAAGTCTCCTCTCCAGCTCTGAACATGAACGGAGGCTTTTATGATCAATGTTTGTTGAATTATTCTCTGAAACTCCAGAGGACGAACAAACGAGTTTGACCGACAAAACTCCATAAACCAACCTCCACTATGGAGAGGAGGGATTATCTGTAACCAGCGGACAGCAGATAGTTAGCTGGTTGCTATTTCCACCATGCTTTCATGCTACTCTGGTCTTCTACAGAATCTGACTGTGCTGATGAGCCAGTGTAGTTAAGCTGCAGTGTGTGTTGATGTGTGTGTTGATGTGTTTCAGACCTGCGGTGGGTCCAGGTGAACAGCTCTGACGAGGCCTACAGAGTGATGAAGATCGGGAAGAAGAACCAGAGTTTCTCCTCCACCAGACTGAACCATCTGTCCAGCAGGAGGTCAGCTGCTCTGCTTTCTTTTAGCTTCACTTCTTTACTTTCAGGACAGTTTCTGGTTGTGACTCACAGTTTTGAGGCTCAGAAACAATCAGGAGGTCCAGTTACACATTCATCAGTCACCTGAACACAAGCTGAGGTTTCTAATATGTAAAGTTATACCTGCAGCCAATGTTCTATCTATCAGAGCAGCAGTCTCTCAGGATGGAGATACGTCTGTGTGTCCTCTGAGTGACGGTGGTGTCTGTGTGTCCTCTGAGTGATGGAGGTATCTGTGTGTCTCTGCAGCCACAGCATCTTCTCCATCAGGATCCTCCCAGTGGACGACGTCGGAGTTCCCAGAGTCCTCGGCATCAGCGAGTAAGACGGACTGTTTCCCTTCAGTGTGGAGTGATGAGGTCACCGTGTGCTCCCATAATAATGACATGTGTCTTTGTGAGGTTGTCTCTGTGCGACCTGGCCGGATCCGAGAGCGCTGCTCACGAACCCGCAACACCGGGAGCGACTGAAGGAGGCGGGAAACATCAACAGCTCTCTGCTGACGCTCGGGAAGTGCATCAACGCCATGAGGCTCAACCAGCACACCAAGTAGGAGGACGGAGCCGCTCCACCCGTCTGAACAGAACCCAACGCTGAGACACCGGGATGATGGCTCTCATGTGTTTCTCTACAGGGTCCAGAACCACGTCCCCTTCAGGGGAGTCCAAGCTCACACACTTCCTGCAGTTCTTCTTCTGTGGTGGCGGCCGGGTCTCCATGGTGGTCAACATCAACAAGAACTCGTCCTGCTTTGACGAGACGCTCAACGTCCTCAAGTTCTCCGCCCTCGCCCAGAAGGTCAGAACACACACACACACACACACACACACACACACACACACACACACACACACACAGGGACTGTCACAGGGACTGTCATAGCCAGGCTCCAAAACGTATATATACTTTGCAGCTTGTTCATTTCTGCCTCCTCCTTGATGAAGGGCTGACCCTCTCTGTGTCGGTCTCTCTCTCTCTCTCTCTCCCTCTCTGTCTCTCTCTCTCTCTCCAGTTGGTGGTGGTGAACTCGAGTTGGTGGTGGGGGTGGTCCCAGACGACGTCCCCGCACGGCCATGGAGCTGTCACTGATCATCGAGGATGCCGACCGCCGCAGAAACGTGTCGGGCGAGGCAGGAAGAGCTCCCTGGTCGCCTGGGAGACGACCCTGGAGGACGTGCTGGAGGATGAGGACGGCGAAGAGGAGGAGGAGGAGGAGGAGGATGAAGAGGAGGAGAGGAGGAGGAGAGTGCGATGGAAGGAACAGTGCTGGAGGCAGGAGGTGAGGAGGAGGAAGAAGAAGAGGAGGAGGAGGAAGGTGACCGGACCATGGAGGTAGAAGAGAAGGTAACGATCTAATATCAATAACATCTGTTTTCTGAAGATGTTGTAATCTCAAAATATTCATGAAAGTGTGTGGTGCGTGTGTGTGTGTGTGTGTGTGTGTGTGTGTGTGTGTGTGTCAGACAGAGAGGCGGCGCTGTGTGGTCCTGGAGGCTCAGATCAAGAGAAGTCAGCACTGAGTTCATGGAGCTCTACAACAAGATGGAGAAAGACTACAGGTAACATGATCATGTGACTGAACCACAGAGTCACGTGATGTGTACTGTGACACACGTGACATCAGACAGAATGTGCTGCGTGTGTCAGTGAGCGTCTGGAGAAGGAGAGGGAGATCCTGGAGGATGGAGCTCTAGAAGAAGATGGAGATCCTGAAGAACCTACAGGTAACATGATCGACCTGTCTACTGTCAGCACCGAGCACAAGGTGATTGTACTGTGACACCCGTGACTCATTACTGATGATTATCAGTGATCAATAACAGTATTGATGAGGATTATCCGTGATCCTAGTGTTGATTGTCTGTCAGAAGAGGAGTGGCCGATCTGTTGAGATGTTCGTCAGTAAGACTCGAAGATCTACTGTCAGCACCGATCAGAGAGACGCACAGTAGGTCTGACCAACAATAACACACTGCAGGTACACACACACACACACACACACACACATTATCACACACACTGATCAATAACACACACACACACTCAGGAGGTACAAACAGATGTTCACTCAGTGACTGAAGATCTGGAGAAGATCAGACACACACACACTCAGAGTGTTCACCGCTGTCTGACCGAACACACACACACTGCAGGTACACACACACACACACACACAAACACACACACACACTGCAGGTACACACACACACACACACTACAGGTACAAACACACACACTGCAGGTACACACACACACACACACACTACAGGTACAAACACACACACACACTACAGGTACAAACACACACACTGCAGGTACAAACACACACACACACACACACTACAGGTACAAACACACACTGCAGGTACACACACACACACACTACAGGTACAAACACACACACACACACTACAGGTACACACACACACTACAGGTACAAACACACACACACACACTACAGGTACAAACACACACACACACACTGCAGGTACAAACACACACACACACACACACACACACACTGTAGGTACACACACACACACGGTCCCAGCTCCTGGTTGTGGTCCCTGGTGTAACGTTGACCTTTGACCTCTGTCTGTGCTGATCTGACCTGCAGAGCTGGAGGCGCTGCGATTGGAGAAGCAGCGATCACATGACCAGATGCAGGAGGCCCAGGAGGTAGTGTCTTCTTCTGTGGTGTCTGCTGTCTGAAACCACATTGTTCACATTGGTTTTTATCAATAAAGTTCTTTTGGTTTCAGAGTCTGAAGCAGCAGCAACACAAGTTATCAGAGCTGATGGAGATCAATCAGCAGAAAGACGACGTCATCAAACTACTGCAGACAGCCGCGGACGCCACCGCGGACGTAAACACACTTACTTTAGACGTTAATGTCACAGATAATAATGTCTTTAATGATAATAATAATCAATATTATAAAAATAATAAGAGTAATACGTAACTGAACGAAGTGAA
>NW_026552610.1:0-5977 GCF_027596085.1 Anoplopoma fimbria | reverse complement strand
CATCCTAGAGCAGTCACTGGAGTGGAACTCACCTGATTATGAGAAGGCCTTTGACAGCTTAGATAGAAAAACACTCTGGAAGCTGCTCAGACATCATGGAGTTCCAGAGAAGCTCACCAACATCATCCAAAAGTCCTACGGAGGGATGGTCTGCAGGGTGATCCACAGAGGGCAACTCACGGACGCCTTCCAAGTACACACAGGAGTAAGGCAGGGATGCCTGATGTCACCATTTCTCTTCCTTCTGGCGATAGATTGGGTAATGAAGCAATCCACAGAAGATAAGAGAAATGGCATACAGTGGATGATGTGGACACAGCTAGACGACCTTGATTTTGCAGATGACCTGGCCCTTCTCTCCCATACCCAACAGCAGATGCAGGATAAGACCAACACCATCGCAACCAACTCAGCTCGCCTCGGTTTAAGCATCCACAGGGGGAAGAGCAAGATTTTAAGGGTGAATGCTGCCGATACTTCGCCCATCAATCTGGAAGGTGAAGCACTTGAGGAGGTAGAAGAGTTCACCTACCTAGGCAGCATTGTTGACAAACAGGGCGGAACTGATGCCGATGTACGCGTTAGGACTGGCAAGGCCAGAGGAGCATTCATCCAACTTAAGAACATCTGGAGTTCAAGGGACCTGGCCATCACAACAAAGATCCGGATCTTCAACACCAATGTAAAGTCAGTTCTGCTGTACGGAGTCGAAACATGGAGAACCACTGTGCGCACCATAAACAAAATCCAAACCTTCATCAATAACTGCCTTAGACAAATACTCCGTATCCACTGGCCCGACACCATCAGTAACAAAGATCTGTGGCAAAGAACCAACCAGCGACCTGCTGAGGAAGAGATCATCAAAAGACGTTGGAGATGGATAGGACATACTCTCCGCAAACCCGCCTCAAATGTAACAAGGCAATCTTTGAAGTGGAACCCCCAAGGAAAAAGGAAGAGAGGACGACCAAGAAGTTCCTGGCGCAGAGAGGTGGAGGCAGACACCAAGCGGATGGGCTACACGTGGGGACAGCTGGAGAAGTTATCGCAGGACCGGGATGCTTGGAGAACCCTTGTTGACGGCCTAAGCCCCAGTAGGGGTAAAAGGCGATGAATGAATGAAACAATATTATAGTATAGTACTTTATAAACAGTTTAATAATTTAGTATGCCCTTAAAATGTCTTAGAATATTTCATAGTAAAGCATTCCATTGAAAGGTCATGTAATATGTCATATCATTGTATGCTATAAAGGAGTCTTGAAAATATTGTAGTATATTATTACCTTAATAGAATGATAGTATAACATGTCATATGAATTTCATAAAATAAAACGGTATAGTACGTCAAAAAAGTGTCAAAGTGTTATATGCCATTAAAATGACTGAGAATATGTCAATGTAGTATGACAAAAAAAAAGTCATAGTATAGTATACATAAAAAACATAACTGTATATTATATAATATTGGTATCGTATGCCATACCAATATCATAAAAATGTTCATAGTATAGTAGGTTATAGTAGTTAGGTAATGCTTACAACTGCAATCATGTGTATAGCATGTTTTCAAACACTGAATAATGTATGAAATGATACCCTAGTCAACATGAACACCATTAGTTAATGATTACTAGCCACAAGGTAATGTTAATTAACTGTTAGTTAAGGGTTATTAATGCGTTAAATAAAGCTAATTAATGTGTGACCCCAGAGCTGCCGTCATCTGAAGATATGCTCAATAAAATAAAGTAAGTTTTCTCCTGTTGCGCTACACTGTTGGGTTACACTTACACCTCATAGCTATCACTGTACCTCCCCTCGTTAACATGCACACATACATACTTGAGCTTTGGTTACAATTGATCAGGTTGTATGACAGCACATTTGACACGTTGGGCTGAGGTCGCATGAGAACAGACCCATAGCCCTTCAGTAAGTTCCAGACTTTATGATTGATTAATCACAATGATTTATGTATTGTATTTATAAATGAGGATGAATATAGTCCAACAGAACATTTATGATTCACACCATTGTTCACTTAACTTGCCTACAATGGAATTTTCCTACCACCGATTTATATGCCATTAAAATGACTGAGAATATGTCAAGGTAGTATGACAAAATAAAGTCATAGTATAGTATACATAAAAAAACATAACTGTATAGAATATAATATTGGTATCGTATGCCATACCAATAGCATAAAAATGTTCATAGTATAGTAGGTTATAAATTATACAATAGTAAAGTTTTCCATAAAAAAACATAAAATATTACATAGTATTTTATGTAATATTATATGTCATAGATTGTCATAGCATAGTATGCCATAAGAAATGTCAGGAAAAATCTGATTGTGTCGTATGCCCTGAAAAATACAATTAAAAAGCCATAGTTTAATACTGTTTATAACATTTCACAGTATTGTATGCCATCAAATTATATAGAATATGTTTAAAATAAAGTATAAAATAAAGTATTTCTGGCCATATAAATAGCATAAACAATCTGATTGTATAGTAAGTCTTAACATTTTGGTAAACAATATCGTAATTTGGGAAAGTATGCCATGAAAATCTTAAAGTAAAGTATTTCATAAAAAAAGTTAGAAAATGACATTGTATAAAATGCCCTTAAAAGTGTAATAGTGTAGAATTTTAAGGGAATTTCTTAAGGATGTCATGGTAGAGTATTTTATCAAATGTACCATAAAAAAGTATGCCATAAAAAACATAAAATATATCATTGTCATGTCTGAAAAAAAATCATAGAAAATGTGTCAGTGTAGTATGATATTATTAATATAAAGAATAGTGTTCCTTAGAATAGTATTAGAATATGTCATAGCATAGTATGCCATAAAAAACAGTAAAATAATGTCATAGTATACAAGGTTATAAAAAAGTGTCATATGCAATAAAAAAAAATTGTATGACTATCAAACAAATCATAGTATAGTAATGCATACAGATAACATAAAAATGTATGTATGTTATGAAATGTGACATAGTATAGAATGCCATAAAAATTAGCATTAAAATGTCATAGTATAGTATTTTACAAAATATGTCATAGTATGGTATACCCTAACACGTAATACATTAAAATATAGTATGCCATAAAAACTTCTTAAATATATTCATTGTATAGTATGCTATACAAGTCTCATGAAATCTTTATTCTATAGAATACCATAAAATATACTATCGTGTGCCATATTAATAGCATAAAAAATGCCATGGTATAGTATGTGATTAAATATGTCATAGTATAGTATGCTATAAAAAGGTCATAAACATTTCTTAGTGTAGTATGCCTTAAAAACTTCTTAAAAAGATCATAGTATAGTATGTTATACAATGTATAATAGTATGCCATAAAAGTTTCATAAAAAACTGTATTGCATATATTATCATAAACATATCATAATATGGCATGAAAAAATCATGAAAAAAGCATAGTATAATATGCAAATATAAATTTCATAGTAAAGTTTTCCATAAAAATAAAATAAAGTATTTTATAAGTAATTGTGTAGAGTGCCACAGAAGCGGTCATATAATATGTCATGAAGAAAACATGAAAATATCAGTTTAGTGTGTCCTTGAATGTTCATTGTATTATATGCCATAAAAAGTCAATTACAAATGTCATAGTTTAGTTTGTTCTTAGAAATTGTATAGTATAGTGTGCCACAGACATGTCTTATAATATGTCATAGTGTAGAATGCCAAAAAAATGTCACAGTATTGTGTTTCATAAAATGTGTTAAAATATGTGATGGTATAGTTTGACTTTAAAAATTTGGTAAAAATCTAATATACACCAACATGGTCATTCAATCAAAGGGTTGGCGGTTCGATCCCCGGCTCTGCTATGTGTCTTTGGGCAAGACACTTAACCCCAAAATATGAATGGGTGTGAAAGGGTAAATGACATGTAGCGTTAAAGCGCTATGAGTGGTCGGAAGACTAGAAAAGCCCGCTACAAGCACAAGTCAATTAACCATTTAGCATCCATTTAAGTAAATTCTTCTCCTGTTCTGAATTAATTTGTTTTAAAAGCAATCATTTCTGTATTGAAAAATAACCAAGCATTGATAAGAGTAGCTCCTTGTAGTAATAAAATTCTATGTTTACCAATATCCCTACCTGGAAAAGCGTATGTTGTTGCTTGTAATCTGCAACCTCACCGCTAGATGCCACTAAATCCCACGCATTGTTACTTTAATGAAATGGCTTAGCTGTGAACTACACGATATAACGTTAATTAATATATTTAATAACAATTCACTTATAATAGTAAGTACCTTTATTAACGTATAAAACCATTAATACATGCTAATAAGAGACATTTGGTAACAGTAATGTAATGCTTATTATTGTATTACTTAAGAGTTAGGTAATGCTTATAACTGCAATCATTAATGTGTATAGCATGTTTTTTCAAACACTGAATAATGTATGAAATGATACCCTAGTCAACATGAACACCATTAGTTAATGATTACTAGCCACAAGGTAATGTTAATTAACTGTTAGTTAAGGGTTATTAATGCGTTAAATAAAGCTAATTAATGTGTGACCCCAGAGCTGCCGTCGTCTGAAGATATGCTCAATAAAATAAAGTAAGTTTTCTCCTGTTGCGCTACACTGTTGGGTTACACTTAGACCTCATAGCTATCACTGTACCTCCCCTCGTTAACATGCACACATACATACTTGAGCTTTGGTTACAATTGATCAGGTTGTATGACAGCACATTTGACACGTTGGGCTGAGGTCGCATGAGAACAGACCCATAGCCCTTCAGTAAGTTCCAGACTTTATGATTGATTAATCACAATGATTTATGGATTGTATTTATAAATGAGGATGAATATAGTCCAAAAGAACATTTATTTATTGTTCACTTAATTTGCCTACAATGCAATTTTCCTACCACCGATTTAAATTAAAGAAGTCAGAGGACTCATACGACTGGTCTTGAGGAGTTTCTTTTTCTTTAGTGCCGACAATGGTGTTGAAGGTTGCAGTTGCCTCCTCACACTCTTTATTCTTCGGTTTTGCAGGAATCTATAAGAGGAACAACAGAATAACAGTCTCTTTGTGTTCATTAATGGTCAGCAAGGTGCTAAAAACGTATTTCAGACCACATAAAGAAGCAGTGTGTAGGATTAAGGGAGATCTGTTATTAGCAATGGAATATAATATCCATGTTTTCATTAGTGTATAATCATCTGGAACTTAGAAGCGTTGTTTCCGTTAGCTTAGAATGAGCCCTTCATATCTACATTGGGAGCAGGACCTCTTCCTCAGAGTCCACCATGGAGCCCCGCCCATGTTTCTACAGGAGCCCAGAATTATCAGACTTGCTAATTAGAAATTTGCTGAAATCTCCCTCTCATATAACTCACACCAATAAGATATATTGAATTGTGTTAAACTCTGGGTAAGAGTTGTGTAAATTGATTTTTTTTCACTACTATGTCACTGGGCTTAGACAAAAAGATTTTCCGCACAAGAGATTATGCTTCCATGAACATTAAATTGATTATGGGAACATTATCTAGTGTGCCAATTTTGTTTTTCACGTCTTTGAAATGCTTTTCTGTCCAGCACCTAGTATTTATCTCTAAATGTGCGTGTTTTTCTGAATATTCTTTACTTAGACAAAAACATGACGCAAAATTGATGGCTTCATTGGTCTGATTTTGCCAAAGATAATGTTACATCACAACATAATTTCTTTGGCGCATAATCAATGACTCAATCTCAATAAAATCAGTAACACTGCAAGTAGTTGACTTTTTACACTGCTAATATCATACCTGGTTGCACACTGCTTTTCCATAGCGTACAAAAGTGGCGAAGTGCTCGCAGTTGAGGCTGAAAAGTTTATATTGGAAGTCCCGATCCAGAAGGGCGTCACACCGTAGTCTCATATGCTCGGGTTCTGACGGTGTGAA
>NW_026552609.1:0-2710 GCF_027596085.1 Anoplopoma fimbria | reverse complement strand
TAAGGAGCTTACCTCTTCCCCCAGGGAGAAGAACGTTGCATTCTTTTGAGGGACAAAAAAATCAACATATGCATTACTGTATGGCCTCATTGACATGTCAAGTGAGAATAGAAACAATCCATGTAAAATGCAAACTTACCTGTTGGTTTGTTGAAAGATACGTATAATGACGCAACCGTTGACCGCCCCAAATTGGGCTGTACTCTTTCACCAGCCTCCCTTAGTGAAAGACCGTGGTTTATCACATGGTCAATGATAGTGGCACGAATTCCATCACTCACCACTGCCCTTGTAGCCCTTAGAATGCCACCACCACGCATTCTTATACCTCTACCTGCTCCTCTCACTTCTCCTGCCCTCTCCTTCCTGCTCCTCTCAGGCCTGCTCTTCTCCCTGGACCTGCTCCTCTCACTTCTCCTGCTCCTCTCACTTCTCCTGCTCCTCTCACTCCTGCTCTCTCCTGCTCCTCTCCCACTTCTCCTGCTCCTCTCACTTCTCCTGCACCTCTCACTACTCCTGCTCTCTCACTCTCACTACTCCTGCTCCTCTCACTACTCCTGCTCCTCTCACTTCTCCCTGCTCCTCTCCCACTACACCTCTCACTTCTCTGCTCACTCTCACTACTCCTGCTCCTCTCACTTCTCCTGCTCCTCTCCCCACTACTCCTGCTCCTCTCACTACTCCTGCTCTCTCACTGGGCTGCTCTTCTCCCTGGGCCCCTTGCTCTAACTCTTCCTCGTCCAGACATCTTTTTCGGTTTCTGTTTCCAAAAACATCACTCCTCAAAGTCCTCCTTTTAGTAATGCCATTGATTCTAAGCCAGAGTGGAATCAGCTGTGGTTGACCCAATATACCCAACATACATCAGCTGTGTGTCAATTATTCAATTGTTTGTTTATTATCAGCTGAGATATATTGTTTTAGAACTGATATTACTGTATTACAGAAGCAGAGGTTTTTATACTGTATCTAAGGTTTGGAATATTGTGTTTGCAATTGTGGGATGTTGTGTGTTAACATTTGTAAATAATACAAAAACAATCCATAATTTTGTTTGGAGGTATAGCTTGTCTGTTAAGAAAATGTAAGCATTATATAAATGTGTTCACTGACTGCATATTGTGTGAAAACAACATGAAATGTGTGAATGGTATGGCCACAAAGGACCGATGTTGTGCTAATCGTGTTTAGAGTTTGAAAATGTGACTACTGTTTAGAAAAACGCTTGTTAGCGACTGAAAAAAACTGTAAAGGAACTTCTTCATCCTGGCAGGAGGAGTCTGGGTGCCAAGGCCAGGCAATCACACCCTCCTACACCGCAAAGGATTAATTCATCAAAGGACTTCCACCCAGCCAGATTTTGACCAACTCCCACCTGAAGCCCCACAACAACAAGTTCAGGAAAGAACTAACCAGGCAGGCAGTGGAAGACTACGAACAAGAGGTAGAAACTAGACACCTTTGAGTTGGTGTTAGTCACCTCTATGGCCCAAGACAAGGAGCAAGGGACAGAATTTTAGAGCCCCTCAAAAAGTAGAGAATGAGACCCAAAAGTAAAGGAAGAAGAAGCAGCTACTCCAGCCCAGGGAGGCAGGCCCCGGCTCACATCCACGCCAGAACACCGTGGGGTAGCAGCAATGTCAAGAGGCTACGGAGGTACAGGACCAATGCAGATTCCCTCACCCAGAAGAAGATAACAAAGTCTCCAGTGCAGTGGCGGCTGGTGCTAAAAAATCTGGGGCGCACTGGCGGCGGGGATTACAACACAACAATAAACTACTTGAACATAAATTTTGCTCCTCTCCTTCAGGCCAGCAAATTTTTCAATGACTTTCTGATTGAAATCTGTCATTTCACAAACAAGTCTCTTTCATGGAGAGAGCATGGCCAGTGCATTCAGCATTTTGGGTCATGGTGTTGTTTGATGTTTCAGGTCTCTGACCCCAGTTGTTGTCCACAGAGCTTCAGTGCCACTGCCAACACTTTGAAAAAAAAGCAAGCATGGAAAGCAATAGAGAGCATTGCTAACTCCACATCCAGCTAGCCAACTGTGTTTGGTGTAACACAAACGGGAGAAGCCTCTGAGTGTTAACTCCTTCCCCTGTCACTTGCCTGCTGCTGGATTTCTGCATATCAGGCTGCTCCGGTCCAAGCTCCTTTATTCTTTTTTTCCTCCACCGAACGCCTCGAGAAGGATTACTGCGTAACAGAAACAACCAATTTTCGTTTGCATGAAACAACGCCATGTCTCCTCCTGTCTTCTCGTTGTTTTTTTTTTCTGTCTGCTCCGTGTGCGCGTGGGCGTGTCTGTCGCTCTTTGAGTGACAGGCACGGCTCCGTTGCCAGGGTGACTTTGACTGACAGGTATCATGAATCAATCAGACTGGATGAAAAATGAGCCCAAGCACGCTGATTGGCCAGGGGCGCAGAGAGCTGCGCCCGGAGGAGAATCTTGAAGTGACCAATTAGAGACCAGCATGAAGTCACATGGAAGCCAAAAGTTTAAGAGGCCACATACACACTCATTTGGCCGGCGCCCTCGCTATTGAAATGCATGAAACAACCCAGAATAAACCCAATATTGAATGGAAAGGCATAAAAATTTAAAAGTAAAACCCATTGTATGAGTGAACACTGAACAGACGTGGTAATTACTTTTTATTATGTAATTTATGTTTACTGTGTCTATACTTTTTTCCTGAAATTTTGA
>NW_026552608.1:0-6145 GCF_027596085.1 Anoplopoma fimbria | reverse complement strand
TATCCTCACTTTTAGTAAAATATCCTCACTTTTGAAAAATATCCTCACTTTAGTAAAATATCAAATATCCTCACTGTAGTAAAATATCTACAATTTTGAAAAATATCTAAAATTTAGAAAAATATCCTCACTTTTGAAAAATATCCTCACTTTAGTAAAATATCCTCACTTTTGAAAAATATCCTCACTTTTGAAAAAAAAATATCCTCACTTTTGAAAAATATCCTCACTTTTGAAAAATATCCTCACTTTTGAAAAATATCCTCACTTTTGAAAAATATCCTCACTTTTGAAAAATATCCTTTTGAAAAATATCACTTTTTGAAAAATATCCTCACTTTTGAAAAATATCCTCACTTTTGAAAAATATCCTCACTTTTGAAAAATATCCTCACTTTTGAAAAATATCCTCACTTTTGAAAAATATCCTCACTTTTGAAAAATATCCTCACTTTGGAAAATATCCTCACTTTTGAAAAATATCCTCACTTTTGAAAATATCCTTTTGAAAAATATCTTTTTTGAAAAATATCCTCAATTTTAAAAAATATCCTCACTTTTGAAAAATATCCTCACTTTTGAAAAATATCCTCACTTTTGAAAAATATCCTCACTTTTGAAAAATATCCTCACTTTTGAAAAATATCCTCACTTTTGAAAAATATCCTCACTTTTGAAAAATATCCTCACTTTTGAAAAATATCCTCACTTTTGAAAAATATCCTCACTTTTGAAAAATATCCTCACTTTTGAAAAATATCCTCAAAATTTGAAAAATATCCTCACTTTTGAAAAATATCCTCTTGAAAAATATCCTCACTTTTGAAAAATATCCTCACTTTTGAAAAATATCCTCACTTTTGAAAAATATCCTCACTTTTGAAAAAATATCCTCACTTTTGAAAAATATCCTCACTTTTGAAAAATATCCTCACTTTTGAAAAATATCCTCACTTTTGAAAAATATCCTCACTTTAGTAAAATATCTCAATTTTGAAAAATATCTAAAATTTAGAAAAATATCCTCACTTTTGAAAAATATCCTCACTTTTGAAAAATATCCTCAAAATTTTTTAGAAAAATATCCTTTTTTGAAAAATATCCTCACTTTTGAAAAATATCCTCACTTTAGTAAAATATCCTCACTTTTGAAAAATATCCTCACTTTTGAAAAATATCCTCACTTTTGAAAAATATCCTCACTTTTGAAAAATATCCTCACTTTTGAAAAATATCCTCAATTTTGAAAAATATCCTCACTTTTGAAAAATATCCTCACTTTTAAAAATATCCCTCACTTTTGAAAAATATCCTCACTTTTGAAAAATATCCTCACTTTAGTAAAATATCGTCAATTTTGAAAAATATCCTCACTTTTGAAAAATATCCTCACTTTTGAAAAATATCCTCACTTTTGTAAAATATCCTCAATTTTGAAAAAAAAATATCCTCAATTTTGAAAAATATCCTCACTTTTGAAAAATATCCTCACTTTTGAAAAATATCCTCACTTTTGAAAAATATCCTCACTTTGAAAAAAAATATCCTCACTTTTGAAAAATATCCTCACTTTTGAAAAATATCCTCACTTTTGAAAAATATCCTCACTTTTGAAAAATATCCTCACTTTTGAAAAATATCCTCACTTTAGTAAAATATCCTCACTTTTGAAAAATATCCTCACTTTTGAAAAATATCCTCACTTTTGAAAAATATCCTCACTTTTGAAAAATATCCTCAAAAATTTTTTGAAAAATATCCTCACTTTTGAAAAATATCCTCACTTTTAAAAATATCCTCACTTTTGAAAAATATCCTCACTTTTGAAAAATATCACCTCACACTTTTGAAAAATATCCTCACTTTTCAAAATTTAAAATATCCTCACTTTTGAAAAATATCCTCACTTTTGAAAAATATCCTCACTTTTGAAAAATATCCTGACTTTTGAAAAATATCCTCACTTTTGAAAAATATCCTCACTTTTGAAAAATATCCTCACTTTTTAAAAATATCCTCACTTTTGAAAAATATCCTCACTTTTGAAAAATATCCTCACTTTTGAAAAATATCCTCACTTTTGAAAAATATCCTCACTTTTGAAAAATATCCTCACTTTTGAAAAATATCCTCACTTTTAAAATATCTCACTTTTGAAAAATATCCTCACTTTTGAAAAATATCCTCAAAAAAATATCCTCACTTTTGAAAAATATCCTCAAAAATATCTTTTTTGAAAAATATCCTCACTTTTGAAAAATATCCTCACTTTTGAAAAATATCCTCACTTTTGAAAAATATCCTCACTTTTGAAAAATATCCTCACTTTTGAAAAATATCCTCACTTTTGAAAAATATCCTCAAAATATCTTTTGAAAAATATCCTCACTTTTGAAAAATATCCTCACTTTAGTAAAATATCGTCAATTTTGAAAAATATCCTCACTTTTGAAAAATATCCTCACTTTCTAAAAATATCCTCACTTTAAAAAATATCTACAATTTTGAAAAATATCTAAAATTTAGAAAAATATCCTCACTTTTGAAAAATATCCTCACTTTCTAAAAATATCCTCACTTTTGAAAAATATCCTCACTTTTGAAAAATATCACTTTTGAAAAATTTTCACTTTTGAAAATATCCTCACTTTTGAAAAATATCCTCACTTTTGAAAAATATCCTCACTTTTGAAAAATATCCTCACTTTTGAAAAATATCCTCACTTTTGAAAAATATCCTCACTTTTGAAAAATATCCTCTTTTGAAAAATATCCTCACTTTTGAAAAATATCCTCACTTTTGAAAAATATCCTCACTTTTAAAAAATATCCTCACTTTTGAAAAATATCCTCACTTTTGAAAAATATCCTCACTTTTGAAAAATATCCTCACTTTTGAAAAATATCCTCACTTTTGAAAAATATCCTCACTTTTGAAAAATATCCTCACTTTTGAAAAAATATCCTCACTTTTGAAAAATATCCTCACTTTTGAAAAAATATCCTCACTTTTGAAAAATATCCTCACTTTTGAAAAAAATCGTCAATTTTGAAAAATATCCTCACTTTTGAAAAATATCCTCACTTTTGAAAAATATCCTCACTTTTGAAAAATATCCTCACTTTTGAAAAATATCCTCACTTTTGAAAAATATCCTCACTTTTGAAAAATATCCTCACTTTTGAAAAATATCCTCACTTTTGAAAAATATCCTCACTTTTGAAAAATATCCTCACTTTTGAAAAATATCCTCACTTTTGAAAAATATCCACTTTTGAAAAATTTTTTTGAAAAATATCCTCACTTTTGAAAAATATCCTCACTTTTGAAAAATATCCTCACTTTTGAAAAATATCCTCACTTTTGAAAAATATCCTCACTTTGGAAAATATCCTCACTTTTGAAAAATATCCTCACTTTTGAAAAATATCCTCACTTTTGAAAAATATCCTCACTTTTGAAAAATATCCTCACTTTTGAAAAATATCCTCACTTTTGAAAAATATCCTCACTTTTGAAAAATATCCTCACTTTAGTAAAATATCCTCACTTTTGAAAAATATCTACAATTTAAAATTTAGAAAAATATCCTCACTTTTGAAAAATATCCTCACTTTTAAAAATATCCTCACTTTAGTAAAATATCTCAATTTTGAAAAATATCTAAAATTTAGAAAAATATCCTCACTTTTGAAAAATATCCTCACTTTTGAAAAATATCCTCACTTTTGAAAAATATCCTCACTTTTGAAAAATATCCTCACTTTTGAAAAATATCCTCACTTTTGAAAAATATCCTCACTTTTGAAAAATATCCTTTTGACTTTTGAAAAATATCCTCACTTTTGAAAAATATCCTCACTTTTGAAAAATATCCTCACTTTTGAAAAATATCCTCACTTTTGAAAAATATATCCTCCTCACTTTATCCTCACTTTTAAAAATATCCTCACTTTTGAAAAATATCCTCAAAAATTTGAAAAATATATCCTCACTTTTGAAAAATATCCTCACTTTTGAAAATCCTCATTTTGAAAAATATCCTTTGAAAAAAAATATCCTCACTTTAGTAAAATATCGTCAATTTTGAAAAATATCCTCACTTTCTAAAAATATCCTCACTGTAGTAAAATATCTACAATTTTGAAAAATATCTAAAATTTAGAAAAATATCCTCACTTTTGAAAAATATCCTCACTTTTGAAAAATATCCTCACTTTTAAAAATATCCTCACTTTTTGAAAAATATCCTCAAAAATTTTTTTGAAAAATATCCTCACTTTTGAAAAATATCCTCACTTTTGAAAAATATCCTCACTTTTGAAAATATCCTCACTTTTGAAAAATATCCTCACTTTTGAAAAATATCCTCACTTTTGAAAAATATCCTCACTTTTGAAAAATATCCTCACTTTTGAAAAATATCCTCACTTTTGAAAAATATCCTCACTTTTGAAAAATATCCTCACTTTTGAAAAATATCCTCACTTTTGAAAAATATCCTCACTTTTGAAAAATATCCTCACTTTTGAAAAATATCCTCAAAAATTTTTTTGAAAAATATCCTCACTTTTGAAAAATATCCTCACTTTTATCCTCAAAAAAATATCCTCACTTTTGAAAAATATCCTCACTTTTGAAAAACACTTTTGAAAAATATCCTCACTTTTGAAAAATATCCTCACTTTTGAAAAATATCCTCACTTTTGTAAAATATCCTCACTTTTGAAAAATATCCTCACTTTTGAAAAATATCCTCACTTTTGAAAAATATCCTCACTTTTGAAAAATATCCTCAAAAAATATCCTCACTTTTGAAAAATATCCTCACTTTTGAAAAATATCCTCACTTTTGAAAAATATCCTCACTTTTGAAAAATATCCTCACTTTTGAAAAATATCCTCACTTTTGAAAAATATCCTCACTTTTGAAAAATATCCTCACTTTTGAAAAATATCCTCACTTTTGAAAAATATCCTCACTTTGAAAAATCCTCACTTTTGAAAAATATCCTCACTTTTGAAAAATATCCTCACTTTTGAAAAATATCCTCACTTTTGAAAAATATCCTCACTTTTGAAAAATATCCTCACTTTTGAAAAATATCCTCACTTTTGAAAAATATCCTCACTTTTGAAAAAAATATCCTCACTTTTTGAAAAATATCACTTTTGAAAAATATCCTCACTTTTGAAAAATATCCTCACTTTTGAAAAATATCTTTTGAAAAAATCACTTTTGAAAAATATCCTCACTTTTGAAAAATATCCTCACTTTTGTAAAATATCCTCACTTTTGAAAAATATCCTCACTTTTGAAAAATATCCTCACTTTTGAAAAATATCACTTTTGAAAAATATCACTTTTGAAAAATATCCTCACTTTTGAAAAATATCCTCACTTTTGAAAAATATCCTCACTTTTGAAAAATATCCTTTTGAAAAATATCTTTTTTGAAAAATATCCTCACTTTTGAAAAATATCCTCACTTTTGAAAAATATCCTCACTTTTGAAAAATATCCTCACTTTTAAAAATATCCTCACTTTTGAAAAATATCCTCACTTTTGAAAAATATCCTCACTTTTGAAAAATATCCTCACTTTTTTGAAAAATATCCTCACTTTTGAAAAATATCCTCACTTTTGAAAAATATCCTCACTTTTGAAAAATATCCTCACTTTTAAAATATCCTCACTTTTGAAAAATATCCTCACTTTTGAAAAATATCCTCACTTTTGAAAAATATCCTCACTTTATTGTAAAATATCCTCACTTTTAAAATATCCTCACTTTTGAAAAATATCCTCACTTTTGAAAAATATCCTCACTTTTGAAAAATATCCTCACTTTTGAAAAATATCCTCACTTTTGAAAAATATCCTCACTTTTGAAAAATATCCTCACTTTTGAAAAATATCCTCACTTTTGAAAAATATCCTCACTTTTGAAAAATATCCTCACTTTTGAAAAATATCCTCACTTTTGAAAAATATCCTCACTTTTGAAAAAAAATATCCTCACTTTTGAAAAATATCCTCAATTTTGAAAAATATCCTCACTTTTGAAAAATATCCTCACTTTAGTAAAATATCCTCACTGTAAAAATATTTTTTGAAAAATATCTAAAATTTAGAAAAATAT
>NW_026552607.1:0-2264 GCF_027596085.1 Anoplopoma fimbria | reverse complement strand
AAAATAGTTTAGTTTTTTTCTCTGTCTGTAAATATAATATTTCAGTTATTGTTGTTTTTTCTACTGTTTTTTTTATCAGAATTCATACTTGGTCTTACACACACTATTATACTCTCTCACATACACTATTATACTCTCTCACATACACTTATATACTCTCTCACATACACTAATATACTCTCTCACATACACTATTATACTCTCTCACATACACTTATATACTCTCTCACATACACTAATATACTCTCTCACATACACCACTATACTCTCTCACATACACTACTATTCTCTCTCACATACACTACTAAACTCTCTCACATACACGACTATACACTCTCATACTTACATGTAAAAGGACTTTAATAGTTTGAATGAAACGGAAGTGAGTTTGAATGAAACGGAAGTGAGTTTGAATGAAACGGAAGTGAGTTTGAATGAAACGGACGTGAGTTTGAATGAAACGGACGTGAGTTTGAATGAAACGGAAGTGAGTTTGATTCCTCGGTTCCTGATGGGGTGGGCCGCCTGTCAATCATAGTGGCACTGGCCCACATTGGTCCATATGCGGCTCCGCTCCCGGGACTCTCTAAATCGACGCCACTTCGACCTGGGCGGGACTTTACGTCCTACGTCACTCGCTATGGGTGTGCATGTGTGCGCATAGCCGTCACTCGCGATGGGTGTGCATGTGAGAAAGGTTTTGGCTTTAGTGTCTATGGCAGCGTTACTCATTGCGCGGCTCACGAGTCACATGCGGCTCGTCAAGCTATAATTGGTGGCTCGCATGGTAGCTTCCTATGTGGTAACACAGCCAATACATTTTTTCAAATGTGCTTCATAAACGTACAACATTGCACTACAAAAACGCAAACATCTGAATTATACTTGTCCCTTCACCCAAATAATGAAGGAGAAATTAAAAGTATTAAGCCTTAATGGTGATCCCTAAAGGGGGAATTGTCAACCTGTCAAACCTGGCAACGCAGCCCGCAAGCGTGTGGCATTGTTTACAACACGTGACCGCTCAAAATGTAAAGGCGGGCTACGTAAGCTACGTAAGCTCCGCTAGCTCCGCACGCTCCGCTTGCCAGCTGAAATACGAAATGGACCGGTTTTTAATAAAAAAGGGACAGAAAAGAACTCAAAAACCAGACGAACAGACAGACAGTGTTGCTAGTGGAGTGGATGAGGGAAATAAGTCTGAGGACAAAAATCAGCAGGAAGACATCGGAGAGGGGACGGGCAGAGAAACGGCAGGTGTAATTAAAAAACGAAAAATAAGAAGCATACAAGATGAGCACAGACTCTCTCCCGTTTCATTCAAACTCACTTCCGTTTCATTCAAACTCACTTCCGTTTCATTCAAACTCTCTTACTTCAAACACATACTACTATACTCTCTTACATACACTACTATACTCTCTTACATACACTACTACTCTCTTGCATACACTACTATACTCTCTTACATTTCATTACAAACTCACTACTATACTCTCTTACACATACTATATACTCTCTTACATACACTACTATACTCTCTTACATACACTACTATACTCTCTTACATACACTACTATACTCTCTTACAAATACTACTATACTCTCTTACATACACTACTATACTCTCTTACAAATACTATTATACTCTCTTACATACACTACTATACTCTCTTACACATACTACTATACTCTCTTACATACACTACTATACTCTCTTACATACACTACTATACTCTCTTACATACACTACTATACTCTCTTACATACACTACTATACTCTCTTACATACACTACTATACTCTCTTACACATACTACTATACTCTCTTACATATACTATACTCTTACACTACATACTACTATACTCTCTTTACAAATACTATACTCTCTTACATACACTACTATACTCTCTTACATACACTACTATACTCTCTTACATACTACTACTATACTCTCTTACATACACTACTATACTCTCTTACATACTACTATACTCTACATACACTACTATACTCTCTTACATACACTACTATACTCTCTTACATACACTACTATACTCTCTTACATACACTACTATACTCTCTTACATACACTACTATACTCTCTTACATACATACATACTACTATACCCTCTTACATACACTACTATACTCTCATACTTACATGTAAAAGGAGTTTAATAGTGTGTGTGTATGAGTATAGTGGTGTATATGCGAGATTATAATAGTGTGTGTAAGACCAAGTATGAATTCTGTCCCAGGCG
>NW_026552606.1:0-2344 GCF_027596085.1 Anoplopoma fimbria | reverse complement strand
CTCCTCTGTGAACCGCTAAGCAAATAAAAATGAAATACATGCCACGCCTATAAACCAGCTCTTGCATTCACATTTATTGTGAAGTGAAATGGCGCTGCAGCTAGAGCAGGAGAAACTCTGCTGCTCCGTCTGTCTGGATCTACTGAAGGATCCGGCGACTATTCCCTGTGGGCACAGCTACTGCATGAGCTGTATTACAAGCCGCTGGGACGAAGAGGATCTGAAGACAATCTACAGCTGCCCTCGTTGTGAACAGACGTTCACACCCAGGCCTGTCCTGGTGATAAATTCCTTGATTGCTGATTTAGTGGAGATGCTGAAGAAGACAAGACTTCAAGCTGCCTCAACTTATTCCTGCTATGTCACACCTGGAGATGTTGCCTGTGATTTCTGCACCGGGATGAAGCTGATAGCCCTCAGGTCCTGTCTGGTGTGTCGAGTCTCTTACTGTGAGCGCCACCTTCAGCCTCACTATGAATCCCCTGCTTTAGAAAAACACAAGCTTGTTGAACCCTCCAGAAAACTACGGGAGAAATTTCTCAGCTGCAGTGGAAAGGAATGAGAAGAAGAAGGAGCTTGGGCTGAGTCGGCAAAGAATCCGCCACAGAATCCAGGACAGAGAGAAAGATGTGGAGGTGCTTCAGCAGGAGATGGAGGCCATCAATCGCTCTGCCGATAACGCAGTGAAGGAGAGTGAGAAAATGTTCAACGAGCTTGTCGTTCTCATCGAGCAAAGAAGCTCTGCTGTTAAAGAACAAATCAGATCCCAGCAGAAAACCGAACTAAGCCGGGTCAAAGAGCTGGAGGAGAAGCTGGAGGAGGAGATCGCTGAGATGAGAAGGAAGGACGCTGAGCTGGAGCAGCTCTCACACACCGATGACCCCGTCCACTTTCTACATAATCACCCTCTGCTGTCACATCTCAGGGACTCTACAGACTCACCCAACTTAAATATCCACCCTCTGCAATACTTTGAAGATGTGATAGTGACTGCGTCAGAGGCTCAAGATAAACTACAACACATTCAGCACATGAGCGAAGTGGATGTTTTACTGCCACAACCAGAACCCACTACCAGAGATGAATTTCTACGATACTCCCGTCAAATCACACTGGATCCTAACGCAGCTAACGCAGGACTGTTGTTGTCTGAGGGGAGCAGAAAAGCAACAGTAATGAGAGAAAGCAACTATATTCCAGTCACCCTGACAGTTTCACCGACTGGCTTCAGGTCCTGAGTAGAGAGAGTCTGACTGGACGCTGCTACTGGGAGGTGGAGGGAAGCAATGGAGGAGTTTCAGTTGCCGTTGCATACAAGGATATCAACAGAACAGGGAGTGAAAGTGGATTTGGTAACGACAAGTCTTGGGCGTTAGGATGTTTCGACATGAGTTACTATTTCAGACATAACAATATCAGGACTTTGGTCTCGGGCCCCTCGGGCCTCCACAGTAGGAGTGTACCTGGATCACATGGCAGGAGCTCTGTCCTTCTACAGCGTCTCTGAAACCACGAGTCTGCTACACAAAGGCCAGACAAAGTTCTCTCAGCCGCTCTATGCTGGATTTTGGGTTTATTGGGTGGGAGACACTGCTGAGTTGTGTGAGCTAAAGTAGAGTAGTGTTTTTTAAAAAGCCTGCCTTAGGTTGAAGGTTAGCTTTGTTTTTTACTGTGGGCTTTACAAATTGCGCTTTCTAAAGATCACCTATCAAACAAGGTTGGCTGAGATGTCTTCTTCTTTGAGTTATAACCAGTTATTTTTTTTGTAGTACTAACTCGATACTTTCTGTGCTGCAGAGTATTTTCACCAGGAAATAAGAGTCACTCAAGATTGTTTCATGTTAACAATTTTCTTGCCTCATTTTGTTCCTGTTTCTTCATAAATCAGTTAAAAGCCCAATAGATGATATGTAATAATGAATGAATTGAATAAATGCTTGAATGGAAAGCAGAAATATAAGCGGATTGAACCGAGGCTTTTTTTATTTTAGTTAGATATTGCATTGAGTTTACAGAAATGTTTTCAACGCATCCCTCAACATGCATTTGTTTATTTTCATGAATATATTAGTTTATTTTTCATCGGCGTTGTGCACAGCAAATGTATACGGTAGTAAAGTAATATTCATTTTCATGATTATATTTTTCTATGAGACAGTGCTCAGTAAATGTTTACTGCAGCAATGTAATTTTCAGCTGCAGTTCTACTCCTGGCTACATATATCTATATCTATATCTATATCTATATATAGATATAGATATAGATATAGATATATATCTATATATATATATATATATATATATATATAGATATATATATAGATATAGATATAGAGATAGATAG
>NW_026552605.1:0-3772 GCF_027596085.1 Anoplopoma fimbria | reverse complement strand
TTGTGTGACGCTATGAGGCAGCCAGGCTGTTTCTTGCCCGATGCCACGATTGCTCAGAGGACGCGGAAAGCAGGATTGCAATTTTTTATTTTTCAATTTCACTGACACAAATGTTATAATAATAAATAGGTCTGAGGTAGACGTCACAAAAGTATATAAACTGACACACATGCGAAGGCAAATGACTACTAATCGTTATCTAGAGTCATTACAGTCAGTGTTCAAAAGGACTGTTCATCATCTGATTTTTGCCAGAACGATGACTCACAGCCGCTCCATTGTTCTCAGGACACGCGGACAAAACTCTGCGCATTTGATTATCATTCTCGCAATGATCTGAGCCACAGAGCAATTACTCGTCAGGAACTGTAATCACTCAGAGTCTAAGCATCCATTTAATTACAGGAGTATTAACAAAAAATAATCACTCTTGAACACCAGTCACACAGAATGAGATTTGTGGGGACTCTGAGTTGATTACTGCTTGTAAATCTAGCCATAAAATTCGGGGGCTATTATGTCTCGTACTCAAATGGCTTGTTCAACAAAACTCTAATCGCATGCATAATTTTGCACAGTTCATTACTGTAGATACGAGAGGTGCTTTTCAGAATGGATGGTGTTGGTACAGTATATAGCGTAGTGTAGAATATTCACTGCCTTTTGCCAGCTCTAGATGTTAAACAATGGAATTCCGCATTCATTTACATTTTTTAAACAGGGCTTATGTACAGTAATAGTAGTGCCCTAGTTGTATAACAAATTACTAGTACTAGTACAAGCATCACTATGCTTGTAAAGTCACCCTTTGCCATATGTTGATAATATCACTAACATAACCCTCTAAACATAAATTAAAACAGCAACATCATTTATTCAAAGTATTAACCTTTGCATAATGGTTACCACATCATTGTTGCTGCTTTGTTTCCCATGTTTTATTCTCCGTCTCCCTCTCATAGTGATGATAACGTGTGACAACACACAGCGCAGGGGGGGGCCGCACATCAGGTGGTCGCTGGGAACCTCGCCCGCCTCTCGAATGACCGGCCTCTGGCAACCGCTGACCCCGTAACACGCGCGCACACTCATACATACTAACCACCTAGTGTGTCAGCCGAGGCAGTGTAGCAACCCAGGGAGCTTGTCCGACATGCTGAGTCGACAACGAGGGGAGCTCAAGTGGCAGAGTAGACCTCGGGGGGGTTTTGCTCACCGTGTCCCTACGTCACCGCATACACTGCACGGTGTTGACAGGCCAAGCAGATAAAACACAGTGGCTAGAGTAAAAAAGAAATAAAAAAACATCCTGTAGACTACAGAGTCAGAGCTGCTGAGTATTACTGACCGTCCATGCAGGAAACCAGGGAGTAAGCTTGGTCTGTTTGTGTGATTGCCCTTCATTTGGTTTATTTTTTAAATCATAACATTATATGAGGAGAAAGTCGTTAAAAAATAAAGTTGTCAAATTATATTGATGTGTGCATTTGAAACTGCTGCTTCAGTTATTGATCTCAAAGTATAAAAAAAGCAAAGAAAGAAAGAGATAGAGGGGTGTATTGTATTTTATCTTATGTTATACTTACATGGCTCCAAGGCCACCTGGGGACATTTACTCATTAACATTTAATGACCTAAAAAAGTATTTCACATTCAATCCCACACTCAGGTTTTTGGGAAGAACTAAAACGAGTGCTAAGGCTAAAAATAACGGCCTTGCAGTAGGAAAAAACAAAAGGAGAGTTTCTTCCAGCTACAATAATCGACAATGATAAGTATTATCACACTTGGCAGTTTGTGTTATGTTTATATGCAGTTATACAGTGAGTGCCCTTCTCCCTGACAGCCGGGCAGCTCCGAAGCAGAGAGCATATTTCAATAGAGGATGCCAGCTCGGAGGCTTAATGTCAAGGGGGTGTATGTACTGTAGTAGTATTTCCCTGGAGATCACCTTTGGACTTATCAGATGCAAATGTGGCTAGTGATTGATTACATGAATGAAAACACATACAAAAACATCAATCGGATCTGGTGTTTCCTCTTTTGCATTTTCCAAAATATTTTTCGCCATCCGTACTTCAAGAAATGTTGCACATACTGAATTGGAGCTATTAGTCTGCTGTTAGTGCTGTTATGAACTGCTCACACCAGGTTCACTATATAGTGAAAGAACTCATTGAAATGCATGCAAAAAGTACATACACGCAATTTGATGAAAAAGAGACAAAAAGGAACACAAAATTCCAAACGCTACATGTTGTTAGCCACTTCAATGCTGCAACGTTATCCAGAGCACTTCACAGGACGTTTAAAATTACCAAATGGCAGAAATTCAGTCGCAATTTTTGTTATCTAAAACTTGGAATTATGCCTCAACTCAACTGCCTTTTTGTCACATCCTAGATTAAATTAAACCAGAATCACTTAACTTCTTAAGTGGCAAACAGTACACAGTGTCATTGTGCATTCATGCAGCGAGTGCTGAAGTGATTGAACCACCACAAAACCATACCATTTTGCCTTTGAACATTCAGACAAACAATGCATCTGGTACTTCAGGAATTGCACCGATTTTTTTTACAGTGCCCAGGACTAAAACACTTGCTATTATCTGCAATCAGCTGTTCATTTAGTAAATACTGACTTTACTTTCAGTGAAGATTACAGGGTAAGAGCACACATCACTTGTCTTTGAAGTTATTTCCTGTTCTTAAAAATGCATTTGCTGGAAACTGCTGCGCTGAAACAAAGCGGGCAGCTGCAGGAGGCAGCGGATTGCGATGTAGCCTCTTTCCCACCCCTGCACATGTTCAATAAGAGGTTGAATCAATACTCTCTCACCATTTTTTTTTGTAAAACATCGCCTTACACAAGCTTTGTTTGATCTACAAACGACGCAAGACAATTAACCAAGTTTGGACGAAACCAGGTATCCGGTTTGAGGATGGCTGAGTAGAGGTGGGTGCAAAAAAGATGTTTGATCTTTTAGTAAAGGATGATTTCATTTAGATGCGGTGAGAAAAAAAAAATGGAGTCCAGCAGATGGTGTGCCATCCTTATGGTTCTCCCATCTCCACAGTTCAAGGCAGGGTGAACCCATATCCAAAGTGATGACTCAAATCTCCTCTGTCTGGCCAAGGCCAGTTTGCTTATATGAACATCCCAAATTATGTTAGATTTATTGGTGCATTGTCTCACATACTCGTGACAGCACATTCAACAGCCTACAATTCATTTTGTTCTGTAAGAATTGACTGGGGGGAAACAATGTTGTGAGATACAATGTATCTAATTGGTCGGAACAAGTGTGGTGATTTTTATTTTGGCTAGTTTCTGTTTTTGTTAATCCTTCAGTCTTGGCTTCATCATATTTTAAAGAATTTTCACACTTTCATGAGTGTTTTTCCATTCTTCTCTTTAAGCCGCCAATCTGCGGAGTACAGGGAGCCAGCCACCGGCTTTTGAGCATGCTTTTAGGGACCTGCATCCTTATTTTCATTCATCTTTTGTTTTGTTTTTGTCAGATTGCATGCTGTTAAATAACACAGTCTGCTCTGATGTAAAAAAAATAATAATTCTGCAACATAATGAGGCATCATTAGCTGGTTGTTTCACTTGACAATCCAGGCCATGTACCATTTCATGTCGCCTCTATAGTCAAACTAGGTGCTACAAAATCATAAGGAAGACAATTATACAACTGCATAAAATCTACAATATAAACAAAGATTGAAGATAATTAAAAGGCATTTTTCACCACATGAAACAATTG
>NW_026552604.1:0-2497 GCF_027596085.1 Anoplopoma fimbria | reverse complement strand
GGGGTTCTAAACTCCATAGAACCTCAAATCCAGCTGCCAATCTGACCAGCTCATTGTTACACATGTGTTCTGATAGATAAAGCAGGATAAAAACAGAGAGGGTGGTCTTTTCTCATACTTTGGGGGTCTCAAGACACACCCCCTTTATATTATTTAGTGGTTCATGTTACCAGATATCTGAGGAAATATTACACAAACAAGTAAACCTGGAACGTTCAGGGGGTTCAGCAGCTCCAGGGAAGCTGCCAGCTTTGCCCGAGTCCAAAATCTAGCCTGGATTCAAATAACTAGGTACAGTTAAGTTCGGGCAACAAACCCACAAAACAACACTTTTAGGTTGCGAGCTGTCTTGTGGCCCAACAGATATATGCTGAATCCATATTTCTCTTTAA
Organism: Anoplopoma fimbria; assembly: GCF_027596085.1. Classification (NCBI taxonomy): domain Eukaryota; kingdom Metazoa; phylum Chordata; class Actinopteri; order Perciformes; family Anoplopomatidae; genus Anoplopoma; species Anoplopoma fimbria. The sequence goes on along the minus strand of NW_026552604.1, from coordinate 2,105 downwards.
AAAACTGTAAATGACTTTTGATTGACAGTGTTTCAACAGGTTGTCCTGCACTTGGCTTTATGTAGTCTGCATCATAATCGTAATCATAATCAGCTTTATTGGCCATGTATGCGTACAAGGAATTGGACTCTGTTTCTTTCTGCTCACTACTACACAGAAACAGACGAATAAACCAAAACCAGGAGATCCAAGAAGAACAAATGATGAACATTTAACTATTTTCTAAACATGAAATATAAAATGCAAAACTATATATATGATCATAAAACACAAAAAACAACGACAACGAATGTAGATAAAAGTGCAATGATGCAGAGTGCAAGGCTGCTTAAAATGTTGGACGGTTGTAACAGGATATTACATGGTTTAGTTCATTCATTTTAATGTAGTTACTCTTAACATAAGAGGCTTTAAACAGGCCTGGCTTTGGTCAGATTTCACCTTACTCATAAGAAACACATGGGCTTGTCATGTAACCCAATACATGCGTATGATGTTAATGTTAATCATAGAAAGATTTGTTCTTTCTGATTTGGTTTCATCATTACATCCAGTTCCCAAATACTCCTTTATCTTTGTATTTATCAGCAAAAATCCGTTGCTGAATACCTGTACCATTAAGCATTTTAGCTTTACTTCCACCCTGAAGCCCTTTTGCTTTCTCGCTCTGCAGGTTTCCATGAATCGTTGTGGTACCTGGACCGTAGTCGTGCCTCCTGCTGTGAGCCGACTGACACCCACTGCTACTTCCATTATTATTATTAGTCACATTACTATCCCTATTTTCATGGCTATAATTCTACTGTAATAATTGCTGCTGTTATTATAAGTAGTCTTATTATATGAATCATTTATGTCATATACATTGAATGTGTTGTATCTCTGTTATGCTGCTCATTCTGTACACATGACATCTATTGCATTCTGTCCATCCTGGGAGAAGGATCCCTCCTCTGTCGTTCTCCCAGAGGTTTCTTCCTTTTTTCTCCCTGTTAAAGGGGTTTTTAGGGGAGTTTTTCCTGTGAATGTGAGGGAAGGACAGAGGATGTGAGGGTCTAAGGACAGAGGATGTGAGGGTGTAAGGACAGAGGATGTGAGGGTGTAAGGACAGAGGATGTGAGGGTGTAAGGACAGAGGATGTGAGGGTGTAAGGACAGAGGATGTGAGGGTGTAAGGACAGAGGATGTGAGGGTGTAAGGACAGAGGATGTGAGGGTGTAAGGACAGAGGATGTGAGGGTCTAAGGACAGAGGATGTGAGGGTCTAAGGACAGAGGATGTGAGGGTCTAAGGACAGAGGATGTGAGGGTCTAAGGACAGAGGATGTGAGGGTGTAAGGACAGAGGATGTGAGGGTGTAAGGACAGAGGATGTGAGGGTGTAAGGACAGAGGATGTGAGGGTGTAAGGACAGAGGATGTGAGGGTCTAAGGACAGAGGATGTGAGGGTCTAAGGACAGAGGATGTGAGGGTGTAAGGACAGAGGATGTGAGGGTCTAAGGACAGAGGATGTGAGGGTCTAAGGACAGAGGATGTGAGGGTCTAAGGACAGAGGATGTGAGGGTGTAAGGACAGAGGATGTCTCATGTGTACAGATTGTAAAGCCCTCTGAGGCAAATTTGTAGTTTGTGATTCTGGGCTCTACAAAATAAACTGAATTGAATTGTGTGTGTTGGAGCTGCAGCAGGATTCCTGGCCAGGACAAGACGTGAATGTTGTGGGAGGAGCGGACAGAGGAGCAGGAGTCCAACATCCTCTCTGCCCCCCCACACACACACACACACACACACACACACACACACACTCACACACACACACACACACACACACACACACACACACACACACACACACACACACACACACACACACACACACACACACACACACACACACACACACTCACACACACACACACACACACACTCACACACACACACACACACACACTCACTCACACACACACACACACACACACACACACACACACACACACACACACACACACACACACACTCACACACACACACACACACACACACACACACACACACACACACACACTCACACACACACACACACACACACACACACACACACACACACACA
>NW_026552603.1:0-2630 GCF_027596085.1 Anoplopoma fimbria | reverse complement strand
TAAAAGTTGCTGTTAGTGAGAGAGGATGTCGGCTCCTACTCCCTCCTCATCTGTCAGATTGACTTCTCATCTCGGAAAAGGGTGGCGGGCGGTGAGGATGAGGTCACTGTTTTTAAAACATGCCCCCGAGCCTCCAACCAGCACAGCATTTCCTCTTCCACTGAGTGCAGAACAACTCGCTGTTCTCTTCTTCGTGAGTCTGCTCTGGGACGACGTGGTTCTTCTCCACTCGTCACAAGTTCCTACTGAACACGAGGGGAAAAATTGTATCATTAACTGTTCAGTATTTGACATTTTTTTAAATACATTCTTGGTCACTAAAATACTAATATATCCAGGTTATTTTTTATGGAAATAAATGTGCGTAATACTCCTAAACCATCCCAACTATACCAACTGCTGGAATTTCAGTTTATTACATCTTTGGGCTTATTTTTGTACATGTGCCATAATTTCTTTAAATGACAATAAAACTGTGCTGACTAAAGTTAATTGTTGAGATCTGAAAACACAATAAAGTCCAGCAGCAAACTGCAAAAATACAAGCAAAGCCGTTCGAACGGGTTGTAAACATCCATCAGTTAAAATTTTTAAAATGTGCTAGACTTTTTTGTCCTGCACACTGGATTTTCCTGTTTGTTTTCAAATGTTTAAAAAAAAACTTTGGTGAGTACAATGTTGGTGAGTACAATGTTATCCAAGATGCTCACGATATTAAAAAGGCACAGAGTTTGTTATTTCTAAATACTTTGGAATTGCACTGTAATTAGCAGCAAAGTTTGAGTTCTGGACATTGTAGAAGCATAAAATGACACTGTACCGTTCCTTCAACAGATGAAAACAGATGTAGAGTTTTCACAGTATTCATTCTGCCTCGTTTCACACAGACTTTTAGTTGCTGATAGTGCTGGCAGATATGGCAGATTATTGTGTGGCTGAAATGTGTTGACTCTGAGCAGCTGCGGTTTAAAGTTGACTGCAGTGTTACATTAAAACTGAAGAATGTCATGTCATTTGAAGCTCTGAAAATACAGATGCCTTAGGCTGAACTTTATCTGTAGACGATAAAAACAGTTAAGTGTTTACTAAATTAAGGTGGTATCCCCAAATGTGTTCACTGAAATTTGTATCTGTGAACATCATCTTTTTCTGACTGCAGGATCTTGTGACTCCATGTGTGTGTGTGTGAGAATACATGCACTGTGTTTCTGTTGCTGTGTGCAATCGCGTACGTGTGTTTATGGGCCTTTTAGTTATTTTGTTTTTGGCTTGTGCAAGTGTTGTTATGATCATTGGCACTCGGGGGTGTGAGCAAGTTTGAGCCTTGACAGAGTGGCTCTCGGCTGGTCAGGACTCGGGGTGAAGAAAGAAGGAATGCAGCTTCTCCTGAGGTCTATAATTTGCTGTCTGTCATCAAATCAGAGAGAAAAACAGAAACACTTGAGGAGCGTGTGTGTGTGTGTGTGTGTGTGTGTGTGTGTGCGCGTGTGTGTGTGTGGTGAGAAAAGAAGAGGGTGAGAGGAGAAATTAGTCATGTAGGAGAGGAGGAAAAATAGAGACCAATAGTGAAAAGAAGGAGGTGAGAAAGAAAGAGGAGAAAGGAAATGTTTAAATGAGAAGAAGGATACTGAAGAATGAAAGAATGAAGCGAATAGAAAAAAAATAGATAATGATTATTAGATAGTGGGGAGGAGGAGAGACTCGACTGTCAGGGGTTGATTTTGTTTGTTCAACAGTCAAATTAACTTTGCAACACATTGTGCTATTCAGCTTCAGGAGTAAATGGATACTTCTCATCCCTTGCAGCAGTCATCTTTCTTTTTGCTGCTGTGGATGACTGATTAAAGTGCATTATTGTGTCTTCAAACAAATTAAGAAAATTTGACACTATTTCATGACATTAAAAGAAGATATGCTGTTAGTTTAGCGCTGTTTAACTAGCAATTCATCCTGTATATGGATCATTTGTGTTTATTTGCATCACTTGTACCCCCTGATTGCCCTGGTATTTTGCACACTGTTTATAAACATACATTTATACACATAGTTATGTCTGATCTCTGTACAAATATAAGGTTTCTTAGCGTTATGGGTGCTATAGGATAGGTGCATAGGCTCTGATACTCTCTTGATACCCGGTTTAGCATTTTAGGCTTCACTGGAGACATTTCCAATACTGGTATTGGTATCTGAACAGCTCCCAACAATGAGACTTCTTGTCTGCACTCTTTTCTGATAAGAAGAGTGCAGAAAATAAGTTTAAGTGGCATAAACTGAAGCCAGATTTGTGTCAACTTCTACATCTCTTGTAATTCCAACAAGGCAGGATTACATTCTGCTAAAATTGCACAGTAAATAAACCATCTTTGAGTCATGTGAGTCATTGTTTGATCCTCAACAAACTCATAGTACAGTAAACTACCTCTCTCTGGCTCTGATCTATGCAAACCAAAGGGGTGAGTCAACCTTGAAAACCTTTTTGTATAACTTGTGTCTGACGCTGCAGCATCACGTCTACTGTGGTTTGACCTGAGCAGAGAAACTGACAGACACACTGAGGAGAAACAGAGCTGTGATAAGAAGAGACTGAGCAGAAACATCGTTGTCAGTTAGAGGATTCTTTTTCTTTC
>NW_026552602.1:0-3379 GCF_027596085.1 Anoplopoma fimbria | reverse complement strand
CCCTGTAGCTTAACCATCCTAAAAAACAATCAGGCTTTTTTTTTCTTGTTTTTTTACCACATTTACATAGTCATTGGGTCCTATTGTTCAGTCTCACAATGTTATTGGATCGTACATTTGTTTATAAGTCACGCCTTCTGGCCATGAACTCACACAACCTCTCAAGGTTTCCTTCGAACAACATCTATTGGTTTCATTGGACTGGATTCATCAGATGCATGTAAGTAAAATGTCTTTTATATTTTTTTTGGTTGTTATTATAATGTCTAGAGCATGTACATATGTAGTTATTGTGGAATAGATGCATCAAATTTATTTTAGAGCTTATTATATAATTGTTGCAATTATACAACACTGGGTGAATGTGGTAGTCAAAACAGCTGGCTTGTTGCAGTGGGCTCCAACAGGTTGTGTTCCCTCCACTACACCACTGCCTGAAACAGAGTACTTTCTTTATACATGGATAGTATACATTCTACCCCTTGTGTTGTGTTCTGGTCAAATTTGACTGATTTAAAAAATTTAGTTAATTTGATCAGCCTGACCTAAAATTCCATGACTTTGTCCATGGAACAATTCAGTTCTGGGGACAGGAATGTTCCTGAATGTGGGGTGTGGATGGATGTAAGTGGGGGGATGCATGTTTTCCTTTTAGTATGATAATTAGAGCCATTAAACCATTTACATTTACATTTACATTTAGGGAATTTAGCAGACGCTTTTGTCCAAAGCGACTTACCAGGCAGACAGTATTGTCTGCATGGAAAACTCAGACTTGGTCCACCACCCTATCTATTCCTTCAGGTTATTTACATTCATATATTCATGTTAAAATTGATATTTTATTTTCTTCAGGTGGTGTTACCAAAATGGAAGAGCACAGTGACATGAGATGATGATTCCTTTCAAGGGAAATTCAGCAGCATCAAGCAATATATGCGTGGCAAGCCAAACCCATGGGGATTCAAAGTGTGGGTGAGAACTGGAATCTCTGGCATGATGTGTGACTTCGATGTCTACCAAGGCAGTGTCAACGGAATACGAGCCAAATCTGAACTTGGATTGTCAGGTGAGGTTGTGATGAAACTTGCTTCCACACTTCCAGAAGGTCAGAACTACAAACTGTATGCAGACAACTACTTCACCTGTGTTCCATTATTAGTGAAGCTCCTTGATCGGGGAATTCATTACGTGGGAACAGCCAGGCAGGTGCGCCTACCCAACTGTAACCTTGAAGACGAGAAGAGCTTGAAGAAAAAGGGGAGAGGAAGCTATGACGTCAGAGTGGAGGGGAATCACAACATCTGTGCTGTCAAATGGTATGACAGCAGGGCCGTCACACTTGTGTCATCCTTTGCTGGACCTGAACCTGTGCAGAAGATTCAACGCTGGGACAAAGCCAACAAAACCTTCATTGAAGTTGAGAGGCCTTACATTGTTGGTGCCTACAACAAGTACATGGGAGGTGTGGATTTGTTGGACTCATTTACAGCCAAATATAAGTTCCCCATCAAATCCCGTCGCTGGTACATGTACATCTTCTGGCACACCATCATCCTCGCTGTGATCAATGCCTGGCTGCTCTACAAGCGGGACTGTAAAGCGCTCAAGGTGTCTAGCAAAGAGACAATGAACAGGAGACAGTTTCAGGCACAGCTAGCATCCTCTCTTATCCTGGTAAACGCAACACTTCAAACTCCAAAGAGAGGACGGCCATCTTCAGGCAAAGGGAGCCCAGCAACACAGTCAGTGACATCAGGAAGCCCTCTGAATGCTCAGAAGAGGCCATCCAAGAGATGTGCAAACCTCCCATTGGATGTACGCAAGGACCTAGTTGGTCATTTCCCAAGGAAGACAGGGAGAGGACGCTGCAGACAGTGCAATAAAGGATACACCAACACGCAATGCAGAAAGTGTGATGTTCGCCTTTGCTTTTTAGACAACAGGGACTGTTTTTGGGACTTTCACCACCAATGAAAGTCTTCATGACCAATGTCATAAAAAGAAAAAAGAGGGAAAAAGCGCGCTTTTTAAGAGTTTTATCTTGTTTAATATTTTTAATAATTTTAATAAATGACTTCATAAAAATATGACTAATGTGTGATTATTATTAATGTTATATACCGTTATGGGGCTAAGTAAGCAATCAACCCTGCAAATGAACCCTTAGTTGTTCTGAATTGTTCACACAACGTGAGTACAAATACAGAAATCCTGCTCCCAACTAAGCCCAATGTTGCAATATTACAACATTTCTCTAAAAACGTACATAAACATTTTTTTTTTTTAAAAATCTTTCATTTCTGCATCAAAGGCCTCATACAACATGATCTGAATGGTCAAATATTTTTTTTTTTAGGTTTTTCTATATTTGGGTCTTACAGTTTGAGGTATATTTAGCTACATGTACAGTAGCAGTCTAAAGTTTGGACACACCTTCATTCAACTACTTGGAAGAATATAAAATATAAAACATATTCTGGTTTGTTGAGCATTTGTTTGTTTACCACATAATTCCATATGTGTTCCTTCTTATGCCTAGACAGCCGGGGACTACCTAGGATACGCTGAGCTCCTCTCTCCTCTTCTCTCCCTCCTTCTTTATGTATTAATCTCCTATTTATGCACATTACTGATTTTGCTTCTTCCCGGAGTTCTTGTGCTTTCTCGCCCGCAGGTTCCCAGGAATCGGGTTATATTTGGACTGTCATCGTGCCACCTGCTGAGGCCCTGCTGACACCCACTACTACTACCACTATCATTATTAGTCACATTACTATTATTATTGCCTGTACTATTACGCTATTGACTTGCTTCTACCCTGGAGTCTTTGTGCTTTCTCGTTCTGCAGGTTTCCATGAATCGTTGTGGTACCTGGACCGTAGTCGTGCCTCCTGCTGTGAGCCGACTGACACCCACTGCTACTTCGATTATTATTATTAGTCACATTACTATCCCTATTTTCATGGCTATAATTCTACTGTAATAATTGCTGCTGTTATTATAAGTAGTCTTATTATATGAATAATTTATGTCATATACATTGAATGTGTTGTATCTAAGAACTGTTATGCTGCTCATTCTGTACACATGACATCTATTGCATTCTGTCCATCCTGGGAGAAGGATCCTCCTCTGTCATTCTCCCATAGGTTTCTTCCTTTTTTTCTCCCTGTTAAAGGGGTTTTTTAGGGGAGTTTTTCCTGTGCCGATGTGAGGGAAGGACAGAGGATGTCGCATGTGCACAGATTGTAAAGCCCTCTGAGGCAAATTTGTAATTTGTGATTCTGGGCTATACAAAAATAAACTGAATTGAATTGAAAAAAACTGAATTCATAGTTTGGATGTCTTCAATATTAATCTACAATGTAGGAAAATA
>NW_026552601.1:0-4020 GCF_027596085.1 Anoplopoma fimbria | reverse complement strand
CATCTATAGAAGTTCCGTGACCGTGGAGAGGAAAGGTTCGTTTCTCACTGGATTTGTCATCTATAAAGGTTAAATAAAAAAATGAGCCGGTGCCCCTCACAAAAATGTGGGGAAATTTTTGTAGAGCCCTATATCCAAAATGGCTGCTGCCAGCCAAGCTGGAAATTTACTTTTTAATGGTTTTGCCCACAGTGCTGCATAATACATGGTTTCTGAGACTATTTGGGTCAAGAAATTCACAAATGATGTAGATTTATTGATTTGACCTATTTTTGACCTTCAAATTCAAGATGGCTGCCACTTTTGGCTCTTTAAATGTCAATTTTTCAAAATCGTCAGAGAGCCTTAATATTAGGCTCAAATGAAAGGTCTGCTCATACTGAATTCAGTTATGGATAGTAAAATTACAACATACACATAGGTTATCAGATGTCTTGGGTGGAACCAATGAAAGCAGGGAGACAGAGAAGATTCTTTAGCTTGGGGTTGTTTTTATTAACATAACATTAACATTTTTTAACAATTTATTTATTGAATTAACTAAAAAGACTCTCCATCTGAATCTGTTGAGTCTCCACACTGACTCATCTCATCATCACTGCTACTTTCGTCTGAGCAGTCATGAGGTGTGAACTGCTGGGGCAAGGGGGGCAGGGTGTGACGCACTGGTCGACACTTTCCATTCACTAGTTCCCAGCCGTGACCAATGGGAGAAGGATGCTCTTGTAGATTGTAATGGAGCTGGCAATATGTAAGTAGTTTGACCTTTCCATATGAAGATTCAAAGAGTCATCGTCAGGTGGGAGACGGATTGTACTCTTATTCTTCAGTTTGTGCCATTTGGAAACTCTGGCCTGCCCGCAGCTCACATCTGCACTCTCAGCATAAATGACGGAGAGGACAAATGCCTTCATATCCGCTCTGACGTCATGTTTTAATTCAAGACTCTCGCCCACTCGTCCCAGGAGCTCTCTTGCCTCAGAATTGATCTTCACCTTCTCCAACACCTTCTTCTTCCCATGCCCATAGAACCCTGAGGTGTGGTCACTGCCAGTGAGGGTGACCATATGTCCGTATTTCCCGCAACATGTCTTCCGAGTCCTGTCCCGGCAGTTAATTAACACATGCTTGCGTTTAATCAGTGAGATCAATGTCCTGGTTTTTAAAATGAGCTGGTTTTAAAATGACCTCTTTGACCATTACATTTACATGCACTGTGTCCTGCGCAGTCGTGAACAACAGGTCCAGTCCCCCGCCCCTATGCTGTCAGCCCTATTAATCAGAGAGCAGCAACGTATCTGTCATGTCATGAAGACATAGTCCCCATGCCGAGCGCAAGTGCTGGTTTTGATGTTTCTCCTCGCAGTATAAAGATGTTTCCCGGCTTTCAGACCCGCTTGTCTTTTCAAATGTTCCTTGTGCACAGTTTTGCAAAAAAGACTTCACCCCTGGCAACATTGTCTGCATTTCTTATTGAGGAGAACAGTCTGAAAATCCACCTGGACACCTGAATCCACCCTTGCTTTACATTATTTCTTTCATTGTAGTTTCATTCATTACAGGAATTGGCTGACAGGAGTAAGGTATTTTGAATGGGTGAATGAATTTTAAAAAATGCCATTCTCTTATCTGACAGAGTTATTGCCCAATAATCTGGCAACCACCTTCCATAATCATGGTTGTCGTATGCCATCAGTCCAGGCAGCATGTTGAATGTTGACTATCAAGGTACTCTGTACCATTTCTTGCATGACATGCATGAAGACATTGTAAAGGATCAGCATCTCCAGGACCGAGACCCAAAAGTCCCCCATGTCTGTGCCTGGTTTTCCCAAATGAAAATGATCACCCTAACTGCCAGTGATCACATGGAGATCCTATGATGATATCTGCAACCTCTTCCGAGTTTAGCAGTGAGTTAATTAACACATGCTTGCGTTTAATCAGCAGATCACCTCTGACTTGCTGCGAGACGTAAGAATCTTTGACAGTCACATCTGTGTCCTCCAGTCTAGAACAACAGGTCCAGTGTACTTACTGGTCTCTGAACCCTCCACCTTTGCATACCAGAGAGCAGCATTGTATCTGCTTCTGGATGTCTGAAGACATAGTCCCCATTAGCCACGCCAGTTGGTGGGCTCAGGTTGGTTGATGTTTCTCCTTGAACATATATGATGTCTCCATGCACTGACCCGCTTGTCTTTTCAGCTGTTCCTTTACAAGTTTCTGTAGTCTGACCTTATTTCCGTGAATTAACCATGAGTTGTTTGAACTCAGCAGCACCTGAACCTGTCTTGGAGGCTTGGGAAAAACATTTGGGCCTTTGGATGTTTTGCTGCACGAGCACCACGTGCTCATCATCCTGATGCTGAAAGGAAGGTCTTGAACCATATGTCATGACAAGGATGATGAGATATGCGTTGGCGTGGCGTGTGCCATCATGGTACAGATTTTATCCAAGTAGTCACCCCAGTGGTGGCTCTGAACCGTCCTTCCAGGTGGGCATCTTCAGGTGTGGGGGTGGCAGCTCTGCCAGATCAGCCCCATGTCCACAAGGCTAACGTGGAACTTCATCTGGTTTTTCTTACTGGGTCTAGCTTGCTCTTGGTCTTGCGCATTGACCCATCTACATTTGTAGAGTGAAAGGCACTCCTGAGTCACTCTCCTCTCAGGGCTGACTCAAGTTGGATCATTCCTGATCCCTCTGCAAGGTCCCTAGGGCTGCCAGCCCCGATCTCTCCATATGGGCAACCTTCATAGCTGATGCACCAGATGGTGTACAGACCATTTCTCCAGTCATGCCATGGACATTTACACCTCTTATTCCTGTGGATGGTGTCCAGTGATGTGGCTTGGTGATCATGGAAGCCAGACTGAGTGTTGCAGGGCTGAGGTTTCAGTTTTTCTTGGCCATCTGGAAGTGCAGTCTTTAGGTCATGCAAAACTCTGGTGAGCCACCAGGCCAGACTGTTCATCTTCCTCAAGATATCAATGCAAGAGGCCATGGAACAGTAGGTGTGACTTTGATCATCTTTAGCCGTCCAAACGAGCTGCTCAGCCAAGTCCAATCCAATCAAACCCCCAATGCCGACTGCTCATCCTTCTTCATCCTTGCTGGCTGGCATTCAACATGGTTCCTATCAAGAGAAAAAAACGGCGCTGGCACTTGTCCCTCTGCTTCACAGGATGAAACTTCACCCTGGCACACATTGTTTGCAAAACTTATTGTTGAGAACAGTTGCGAACTGAGGATGAATTGATTACAGGGAGAGATGACAAGGGGGAATAATAAATATGTGTAAAGGACGAATGGAAGGAGACCAATGTTGAAACGTAAACATTAGAGAGAGAGCGTGTTTGCACATCACTTGGATGTGGGGCTGACTGATTGGGAGTGAGGTATGCTTTGTTGAATAACTGCAGAAGACAACTTTAGAGATATTTTATGCCATTGAGAATTGTTAATTATCTTCCAGTTCATAATGAAATGAAGGGATCAATTGAACAGCACAGTTCAGGTAACTAATAACATCAGCAGTTTAATTCTCATCAACCACAAACCTTGATCTTTTTTACCTTTCAGATGACTTCTGCATAGCCTACTTGTAATTTTACTGTCCATAACTGAACTCAGTATGAGCAGACCTTTCATTTGAGCCTAATATTAAGGCTCTCTGACGATTTTGAAAAATTGACATTTAAAGAGCCAAAAGTGGCAGCCATCTTGAATTTGAAGGTCAAAAATAGGTCAAATCAATAAATCTACATCATTTGTGAATTTCTTGACCCAAATAGTCTCAGAAACCATGTATTATGCAGCACTGTGGGCAAAACCATTAAAAAGTAAATTTCCAGCTTGGCTGGCAGCAGCCATTTTGGATATAGGGCTCTACAAAAATTTCCCCACATTTTTGTGAGGGGCACCCGGCTCATTTTTTTATTTAACCTTTATAGATGACAAATCCAGTGAGAAACGAACCTTTCCTCTCCACGGTCACGGAACTTCTATAGATGACCCAA
>NW_026552600.1:0-1107 GCF_027596085.1 Anoplopoma fimbria | reverse complement strand
TATTATGGTTTGTCGAAAAAGTCATAGTATAGCATGTCCAAAAAAGTCATAGTATAGCCTGTCCAAAAAGTCATTGTATAGCATGTCGAAAAAGTTAAAAAAAAGTCATAGTATAGCATGTCGAAAAAAGTCATAAATAAGTCGTATATTATGGTTTGTCGAAAAAGTCATAGTATAGCATGTCCAAAAAAGTCATAGTATAGCCTGTCCAAAAAAGTCATAGTATAGCCTGTCCAAAAAAGTCATAGTATAGTATGTTGAAAGAAGTCATAGTATAGCATGTCCAAAAAGTCGAAAAAAGTCATAGTATATATAGTATAGCATGTCTACAAAATTCATAGTATTACATGTTGGAAAAGTCATAAAGTCATATTATAGCATGTTGGAAAAAATTATAAAAAAGTCATAGTATAGCATGTCGAAAAAAGTCATACTATAGCATGTCGAAAAAGTCGAAAAAAGTCATAGTATAGCATGTCGAAAAAAGTCATTGTATAGCATGTCCAAAAAAGTCATAGTATAGCCTGTCCAAAAAAGTCATAGTATAGTATGTTGAAAGAAGTCATAGTATAGCATGTCCAAAAAAGTCATAGTATAGCATGTCCAAAAAAGTCATACTATAGCATGTCGAAAAAGTCAGTATAGCATGTCGAAAAAGTTAAAAAAAAGTAATAGTATAGCATGTTGAAAAAGTCATAAATAAGTCATATTATGGTTTGTCGAAAAAGTCATAGTATAGCATGTCCAAAAAAGTCATTGTATAGCATGTCCAAAAAAGTCATTGTATAGCATGTCGAAAAAGTAAAAAAAAGTCATAGTATAGCATGTCCAAAAAAGTCATAAATAAGTCGTATATTATGGTTTGTCGAAAAGTCATAGTATAGCATGTCCAAAAAAGTCATAGTCATAGTATAGCATGTCCAAAAAAAGTCATTGTATAGCATGTCCAAAAAAAAAAAAAAGTCATAGTATAGCATGTCAAAAAAGTCAAAGAAAGTCATAGTATAGCATGTCCAAAAAATTCATAGTATATACATAGTATAGCATGTCTAAAAATTCATAGTATTACATGTTGGAAAAGTCATAAAGTCATATTATAGCATGTTG
>NW_026552599.1:0-640 GCF_027596085.1 Anoplopoma fimbria | reverse complement strand
CTATAATATGACTTTATGACTTTTCCAACATGTAATACTATGAATTTTGTAGACATGCTATACTATGACTTTCTTTTGAGTTTTTTGACATGCTATACTATCATTTTCTTTTACTTTTTTAAACATGCTTTACTACGAATTTTGTTGACACGCTATACTATGACTTAAATATCTAATTTTGACAACCCATAATATTTTTTTTCCGACATGCTATACTCTAAATGTTTTATTACTTTTTACGACATAATATACTTTGACTTAAGTAACTTTTTTACCATATAATGATATTCTTCAACTTTCTATACTATGACATTGAAATTAAAAGTCACAGTATAGTATTTCTTGAAATATGTCAAAAACAAAAAATCATAAAAGCCATGGTATAAAATACCCTAATAAATGTAATGGAAAAAGTCATATTATACTATGTCGTACAAGATGTCATATTAGTGGAAAAAGCCATGGTATAGTACGGCAAAAGAAAAAAACGTCAGTCATACAAATTCATGAAAAAAAAGAATCATAGTATAGTATGGCATAAAAAATGTCACATAAAAAGTCATATTGTAGGCCATAAAAATGTCACCTTAACCCTCATGTTATTGTATGCCGGAAAAATATCATGAAAAAGTAATAGTAT
>NW_026552598.1:0-1897 GCF_027596085.1 Anoplopoma fimbria | reverse complement strand
AGAGGTGGAAAGAGTACTAAAATATTTTACTCAAGTACAAGTACTGTTACTCTGTTGAAATTGTACTCAAGTACGAGTAAATTTACCGGTCAAAAAATCTACTCAAGTAAAAGTAAAAAGTAAATAATTTAAAATGTACTTTGAGTAAAAGTAAAAAGTTACTTTTTTACAATCAGTGTTTTCTGCCTCTACTGTGATGTGCAAAAGCCCACCTGGGAAATCGAAAGCCCACCTGGCAAATTCCCATTGTCATTGTGACACAGCACACAGTGCTCACTGCACACAACAAAATTGTTTTCCGTCTTGTCATCGTTGCTATTAAATTAAAAATGTCTCTTTTTACTTAATTACTTACTTTACTTTTTCACTCTTTTTAATGTCTCTTTTTTTCGCCGCTTTCTATGACGTCTTTCTAAGCCGCTGTTGGTAGAGTCGGGTCAGCCATCTCTTCTTCGTTCGTTACCAGACTCGTAGTCTGGTAACGTAGTGACCTACCGTTGTATACTGTGGCGGTAGTACGCATTCGGAAACGTTTTCCGTACTACACAATGCACACTGAGCATTCGGACGCGCTATATTTGTGGCGTACTACAAAATGCATACTATAAGTACGAGTATTCGGATTCAGCCCTGGATTGGGCTTTGCGAGGTTTGTTTACAGGCGTTGCTAGGGTTACCGGTCTTGCGTGTTCCAACGGTTTATTATGTTTCTAATAAAGATTTTTTTTTACTCAGTAACGCTTGTGCTGTAAAATGTACCGAAGTACATTACTCCAAAGAAAATGTACTTAAGTAAAAGTAAAATTACACATTTTAAAAAGTAGTTAAAAAAGTACAAGTACACAAAAAAGCTACTCAATTACAGTAACGCGAGTAATGTAATTCGTTACTTTCCACCTCTGCCCTATGGATATAGTGTAGTTCCACATGTAAGAAAATAAAATAATCTAATTAATTTATCCTCGTTTTATTAATCTGTTTCTGTAATAGTCCCAACTAGGACAAACTGTCCACATAAAGACTCAAATTTAGATATCTGACAGATTTGTTCTGTACACAGGGCTGAGCAAAACATTTAATGTCCATCTGCCACCACAGTACTCATTTCACAAATGTTACACCGGCTATGCTTATAAGTGTAGTCAGGTGTGCTGATAACCAAATCTTCAGAAGGTGACAGAGACAAATAATCCAAATTAAAAGACTGAAAAATACACTATAAGATATTTTAGATGTTTCAAACAGTATCTTCAGCATCATGCAGAAAACACATACACCCTCTTAAGTATATCTGTTGATCAGACAAACACCTTCTGAGGAAGACAAAGCTAGTAATGAAATAATTAACGGTTGCTTTAAAGCAACTAAGCACTGTATTCATTAGTTTTTTTTATAACCAAACAGGGATGAGAATAAATCATCATCACATAAAAGGGAATTGTGATTACTATGATGACTAATATGAAACAGAGAGGAAGGACAAAGAGGCTTTTAAATTGACTCTGATTTCAATGTCAGTCTGTAAGAGTGTGTTTCTTTGAGCATGTTTGTGTCTGTTTGTGTGTTATTTAGCGATTTTAGGTCACCTTGCAGTGCTGGTGAGCCGGCAGCTTGTCCAACGCTCAGAGCCCCAAAGGAAAGAAAGAGCAATACAAGACACACATGTCTAGTATTACAGTGTCATGTCTTACAGCTTTTGACCTAGAAACTTCAAACTATTCATAGATCATACTAAGAACAGCGACACTTGTTATCACAAGTTTTAGGTTAATTTGATTAAACATTTAGAAGACTGAATATGAACCGTCTGTCCTCAAGGTAAAACAAACTATGTACCCATTTAATGTAGAGTACAGACTGGTCCACATCGCTTACGTGTGTACCATGTTTAACTCTC
>NW_026552597.1:0-12707 GCF_027596085.1 Anoplopoma fimbria | reverse complement strand
GATGATGTGGGTGGCTCTTAAAAGAGCCTTTTATCGGAGTGATTGTTGTTGAGATAACAGCTCACTTCTTCTTGGGTGCTGCCTTCTTTGCTTTGGGCTTGGCAGCCTTCTTAGCGGGGGATTTCTTGGGTGCGGGGGCCTTTTTGACCACCTTCTTGGGACTCTTTGCTACTTTTTTGGGGCTCTTGGTCGCCTTCTTGGGGCTCTTTGTTGGTTTCTTGGCCGCTGCGGGTTTCTTCGCCTTCTTCGGTGACTTCTTAGCGACTGTTATTTTACTGCCGCCTGCTTTGGGGCTTTTGGGCCGCTGCAGGTTTCTTAGCTGCGGGCTTTGGCTTTAGGAGCGGCTTTCTTGACTGGTTTCTCGACAGCCGTCTTGCTTATCTTGAAGGAGCCAGAGGCCCTGGTCCCCTTGGTCTGGACCAGAGTCCCTTAGTCACCAGGTTCTTGATGGCGGTCTTGACCCGGGAGTTGTTCTTATCCACATCGTATCCTCCGGCGGCCAGAGCTTTCTTGACGGCGGCCGCAGACACGCCGCCCGCTCCTTGATGCGGCCACAGCTTTAACGATGAGCTCAGCGACGCTGGGACCAGTCTTCGGCTTGGACACCTTCTTCTTGGCTACTTTGGCCGCAGCGGGAGCTGCAGCTGGAGCTACTTCTGCCATTTTTGTAGCGTTGATGTGTTCGTCCTCACGGTAACAGAGAGTCTGTCTGACTGTTGAAGAGCTCAGAGCAGGGGCTGCACTTAAACACACCATGAGAACCGTGGAGACCAACCCAGCTCGTGGCTCCTCTGTGCACTCTGAAAGCAGAGTCACTTGTGTTTTCTCTTCACCGATAAAAGAGGAAAAACTAAATGTGGAAGAACTACTGAAGACTAACAGTGAAGGGAGCCGATAGCAGAAATGTTTCTCTTCATATTGAAGTCATGTAGAGCTCTGATGATCTCTGTATTTTGTTTGAGGAGCCTCCAAACCTCACCTACTTACCGCCGTGGACAGCACTGATGAGCGACTTTTCCCTCTAATTTCTCTCCTAAAATGATTTAAATGCATCAGAGCTCCATCAAAAGTTGTTTTCCAACATGTTTGCTTGCTTGTTCAGGGTTACAATGTAAAAACAACCATTTGATGTTGATCTGTTTTTAATAATCGGAAGTTTTTCTGAGAGGAGCAAACACACTGATGGTCGAGGCTTATGGTGCAGTTTAGTCAGATTTACTATCAGAGATGCTCAATGTGAACAGTCCTCTGTGATTACTAGCCTACTTTTAATATAAAAAGTCAATATTTTTACCCATGACGATCAAACGCACTGATAAATAAATGACACCTGTTTGGGACAGCAAGGTAAGTGACTTCAAATGCTCCAGTAACATTGTGTCATTGATACATATATCAGTGGTGACTATAAGAAGCCTCATGAAGTGTCAAACACAGTTTTCGACAGAGGAGCAGCTGTAATCATTTCAAACAGTAAACACAGCAGAATTGACAGCAATAATCACCAGTCTTCAGTAGGTAGAGGAGGTTTAACTAATTAAAGTAGTAATATCACAATCTGCAGCTTCAAACAATCAGGTCAAACAGGTCTAGATGATCCTACACTGATGCTCATATGTCATTATTGAATTTTACAACAATTAGGAATAGATGTGCATTTCTGTTGGTTACCGGCTCATGTTGGAATGGAGGGGATTCGGGTTGTAGATAACTTGCAAAAGTGAAAAAATGAAATAATTATATTTGAGGAAATTCCTTTGAGGAGATCAAAAGCCAAATCTGCAATACACCATAGCATAATGACATCTTGACAGGTAATTTGGAGTTGACACTAAGGGGAAAAATTCAGATATCAGATAAATGCAAAAAAAGATGTTTTGTAGATGAAGGTTAGGATTTACATGAATAAATGACATTTTATACACCATGAAAAAGAGTTTAATCGAAAATGATAAACACCAATACTCCTTGAATTATAATACAAACAAATTCAGTTCTAATCTTTGAACCTGTTGTAATATACTGCTACCATTGTTCATATAGTATAATATATCACTGGGGGCAAGAGTTTAGATCTCTCTGCCTCCTCAGCCCCGGTCTGGCTTCGCTCATCATTGCTATACGTAATCTTAAATAAATGGTGGTTATTATATTATATAATTAACAATCGCAACATTACCACTCTGTCTTCTTTCCCTCCGACACACATCCCATAGACAACCCATAACTACACATACCAACATATAGACACCAGTACACATGCACACAATCCCTACTTAATGCAAACTAATCTCTAGTCCTAAACATACCTTCACATCATTGTAACTGCTTTATCTTTTTGTCAGTATGTTGGTCTATTACATCTGTCACAATGTATTTCATTTTGTTACAATACTACCATCTGGTGTCCCTTCAGGCATTGAATTCTGATATTACTCAATAAAATTGACTTGACAGCTTTATGTCAGCTCACAGAACCAAGATGAAGAGTACATACTGAAATATTAGTTTTTGACTCAGAGAAACCTGTCTTCAATCAACGATGATGATGATAATGATTGATAATGTTTTTTATGAAACTAATTATAGTTTATGACTTTATGAACATCAGGTATTGAATCACATCAATATCCAGAGGAAGAAACAAAATCATACAAAACTGTTACGTTTGCGCCGACAAAGCAACATATATTAAACACACGTCAGATACAATATTAAGGAATAACTGAATTGGTGCAATAAAACTTTTCTATGAAGACAACACAATGGAATGCTTCCAAAATATACTGAGATGCTTTAGGAGAATCGGCCATCACGAACATTTGGCAGCATGTTCTCATGGTTCTGTTCACCCAGCAGACCTTCTGGCTTAGAGTAACACAGAAACTCTCGACCTTTAGTTGCTGCTTTCCTCCAACTCTCTCCCTCATTGTGCATAATAAACCGCCATCAAAACCCACACTAGCTGCGTTATCGCCAAAATGAACATTCGTACATCTGAAATTACAAAGAATGAATGGACAAATTGTCTATCTTAACAGGTACCTGGTGACTAGTAGTTCTCTTGAATACCTATGTTGAATACACTTCCTGTAAGTCGCTTTGGATAAAAGCGTCTGCTAAATGCCTGTAATGTAATGTAATGTACCTCTTTTATTTAGTCCTTGTAGTTGATTCTTTTGTCATTCCCCATAGTTTTTTAATACACAAATTGAGATCAAACTTATTAGGTGGGAATCCAAGCAATATTTAGTTTTTCACTGAACATGTAGCACAGGACAGCTAGGGCAATTCTATTAAAGTTTGAGGGGTATCATTCAAGCAATCTAGCTCCTGAGAAGGCTACCGTGTGATCTTTTGTTTAATTATTTCTATGACTTGTGTTGACATGATGATATTGAGCTGTCGATCAGTCTACTGTGCAACTTTGGAAGTAATCAGCTCTGTATAGTGAGTATATGGGTGGCCCTTAAAAGGGCTTTTGAATATCTTTATCCTCTGATATGCATTTAACCTCCGAAGCCGTACAGAGTGCTTCCCTGTGTCTTCAGAGCATACACCACATCCATGGTGGTCACGGTCTTTCTCTTGGATATCACAGAGGACTTTTCGTTGATATTTAGCACCTCCTTTACCGAGTCCTTTTCCTCCCATGCTTTTTTTTTTTTAAAGAATGCTTTATTGAGTTCATAACAAGATTACATTTCATAAATAAGTATACAATTTATAAATATACATCCATAATATACAATTACTGGTACAGATACAAAAAAAGTGCTGTGTGCAGTTTTTCAAAAGCTCAGTTTGTGCCAAGGAGGGATCTGTTTTTTATCTAAAGTTCTCCTCCTTCTGAGTTCAGTCAGGAGGTGTTTGATCATCATGTTGCTGTCTATAACAGTTTGTTAAATTATCATAATACATCTGGTTTTCCAAAGTTTTAAACATGTAATGCTGATGATCAGTAGGAAAAGATATTGTTGTTTGACAGGGATTTTCTCACATAACAGACCATACATGACGGAATTATAATTTACATGAAAAACTAGACCAAGACCATGAAGCATGGACCAGACCTCTTGAGTGTTGTTTTATTCCATGAGCAGGTGTTGTTGCGTTTCATCCTCGTTACAGTAAATCATGGGACATTTTTTAGTAGTTACATAAAAACTCTTGATTTTTTTATATTTTAATTACTTCCTTTCCTTCAATATCAGTTACAGGTGTGGGAGAGAAGGAGTCTCTCCCACACCTGAGAGAGACCCTGGAGGGGGGTGCTGCTGACTCTGGCTGGCTGTAAGACCGACAGAGCTGGAGTCTGAGCTGGGGCTCTCACGGGCACTTTCATATTGATTTTGAGATATCGCCCCGTTGGAGTATGTGTAGCCTTTTCGCCACACATGCTGCACTGACTCTGCCAAACATTATTGAGCCTCGTGGCCCAAACCACCACATCTCCATCATTTGACAGACGGACACCGTTCACCTGGTGACTATTCACCTGGTGGTCGGCGGACTGACATATGAAGCAGGTGATGGACTGACCGGGATAGATGATACGTCCGTTGTCGGGACCAAGGGAGATTGAGTGCGGAATGGACGCAAAGTGTCCGTTTAAGTCTTGGGTTTAACTTTATGTCTCCTCACTCTGTTGCAGATACCAAACTTTTTGAGAGTCGATACCTTTCAACTAAAGATGATGTGCTTATGGGTTCCCAGCCTTTAAATCATGTCTGAGGACGTGACAGAAGACTGAAGCGATGGATTTTCATAACAGGTTCGTTGGAGATGAGCCAGTCCTGCGCAGAATCGATCGCCGCGCAATGCATGCCGGTTAGATTCGTGTCCGATTTGACCCTGACTTCCTGTGACGTCATGAACACGTGGGCAACGATAACCTCACGAGAGCGAGGCGGCTGCAGGTTTTAGAGCCAGGCGCCGCAGTTGCTCTCCACGGACTGCATGGCGCAGTGCATGATGGGAAACGCCTGGCTGTCTCCTGATCAAAGAGCTGATTGGCTCTTAGTTTTGACAACAAACACCTCGTTTTGTAGAAATTGTCTGTGTAATTGTAAGATTTGACACTAGATTGTTGGCTAGTGGACTCACGTTGTGCATGATGTGCCTGATAATAATAATAATAATAATAATAATAATAATATAAAAGGTTATTTATTTATTATCTGTATATAAAGATATTTATAAAAGGAGAGAACCACTGTCACTGATGGACACGCCCTATAACCCAAACACAGCACCACCTACTGAACAACAGCATTAATCAGGGATACATTTCTTATGAGGTGTGTTGCTTGCAGGCAAGCGAAAGAGAAAAGTTTTCAATGAGACAATCATGTGAATGAACGTAGAAAAAAATGCAGATATTACTTAAGTAATGTCTGTTGTAATCATTTTTTGTCAGTCTTTGTTTTCTCGACTCTCATTATGTGTGTTTATCTATTTATCACATTTCACTTCTTCCACATCTTTACATTATTAAACAAAGTTATAAGGATGAAAAAGGAAAAAAAAGTGATAAAAACAATCCAATTAGCCATCAGCTTTATTTCAGATTATTGACCCCATTCTGCTTTAATTGACACTTTATATTCAGGTCGCTGAATTTATGCTGAGGACTCAGCAGCATAAATGCTATAGCTCTCAAAAGTTTATAATTTGTGCCAAACCCTGTTCTAAAGCACAATTAAGGACCCTTGAAAGTATTTCAAATAAGGTCATGAGTTAAGGACATGTAATCATCTCATTTAGCGTACAATTATAAATGCATGATTATATTGTATCATCATTTATCAGTTTCATTTATCAGTTTCAATAATACACGTTTCCAGCAGAGGAATGAGCTCTTCAGTGTAGAGTGAGTTGGCTCTTAAAAGAGCCGTTGTGGTTTGTGGATCAGCAGACAGTTTAAGCTCGCTCTCCGCGGATGCGACGGGCCAGCTGGATGTCTTTGGGCATGATGGTGACCCTCTTGGCGTGGATGGCGCACAGGTTGGTGTCCTCAAACAGGCCGACCAGGTAAGCCTCGCTGGACTCCTGCAGAGCCATAACAGCGGAGCTCTGGAAGCGCAGGTCGGTCTTGAAATCCTGAGCGATTTCTCTCACCAGACGCTGGAAGGGCAGCTTGCGGATCAGCAGCTCGGTGGATTTCTGGTAGCGACGGATCTCTCTCAGAGCCACGGTACCGGGCCTGTACCGGTGAGGCTTCTTCACGCCGCCGGTGGCCGGGGCGCTCTTACGGGCAGCCTTGGTGGCCAGCTGCTTCCTGGGGGCTTTGCCTCCGGTGGACTTGCGAGCGGTCTGCTTGGTTCTTGCCATGACTTCTTCTTCTTTCTCTGATCGGGAGAAATATGAAGTCAAAGCGGAGACACGCTGCTCTTAAACTGTGGGACCGGCGGAGAAATGGTGACGCAGCTTCAGACCTCCGGCTCCTGATTGGTGAGGGGCTCCTCGTGGAGCTCAGCCCCGCCTGGAGAAGCGACCCCCCGCCCGGTCTCTGCTGATCATTGGCGGAAAAACATTTCAAAATGTCCGCCAAAATCCAGAGAGGGCCGCCCTCTGCTTCTCTGCTGGAAACCTCTTCTCTGATTGGTTTGTGTGTCAAGAACCCTCCGCGGACTTAAAAAGGAGGGTTTCGGTTGTATTGCCACTTTCATTTCTCTAAACGCATCTAACGATGAGTGGCAGAGGGAAAACCGGAGGAAAAGCCAGAGCTAAGGCAAAGACCCGCTCCTCTCGTGCTGGGCTCCAGTTCCCAGTCGTGTTCACAGGCTGCTGCGTAAAGGGAACTACGCGCAGCGGGTCTCATAAAGAGCGGTGTTTATCATGTATCTACAATGAATCCACGAAAATAAATAAGGTTAATTTCTAAGAAGGCCCTTTACTAGTGTTTTCAATAAATCATGATTGCTGGTTGTGACAGTGTTGGTTATTCAGGCTTAGGTGTCTCTTTGTAGTTAACCTCACATTAGTAGCAGGTGGTTAGCCTCTTATCGCGTGTGTCTCAACTTCCAGTTGATGGATAGCCACGCATTTCATCCATGTTCCCAGATAATTCATTACGTATTAAGTGAATTTTCTTTAAACGCCACCAACATTTATTTTTTTACTCAAAATCACTGTGGGTTAATCTCGATGAAAGTGATATCTTTGGTGCCGGTTTTGACATGCAGGGTTTTTTCTAGAAAACACTATAACGACTATTTTCTCTTTTCGTCCACAAGGCACCTTTGGGTCTCACCTGGAAACATTGCAGGTTCGTTTCAGTACTTTTTCTTCACTGTAAATTAACGTGATTGCAGGTCAAATAAACCACCGGTCCAATATTTTTGACGATAGCTCCAGCCCAGCTTTGACACAGACCGATCATGGTTATTTGTTGGGTTAATTCAAGGCAGGCTTTATGAAGAAGCCCTCTGATGTTATTTATCTGACTAATAATTCAGGCAAAGAAGATTCAAGGCTTCGGGGATTCAAATGCAGCAAACATTTTGCACATCTGGCGACATGCAAAATGTACAGCAGCCATTGATGTTGGGCCAAATTACTGAGGCAACCAGCTGATTTTTAAAAAAATATTTTAGTGTTAAAAGTGCACTCTTATCCCGAATAAGTTGACTTTACTAGAAAATCGCTTGGAAACCCGTTGCCTCAAATTATTTAAGTTTTTACACATGAAGGAACTCAACAGGTCAAGTTGTGTTAACATAGAACCATAGTTAGATGCAGTACATATTTAAGTCAAGATTAGTAATATTAACTTAAAATCGGATGGGAATGGGAATATGAACATACAGCATTACACAGTATCTGGCCTTGTGAACAAGTGGGCACATACAGACATGCAGGCATTAAAACGTGATACAAGCCTTTTAAATTTCAACTTGCCTAGATAAGGACAGATGAACTCGGTTAACCTTATTAAAATGACTGAAGCATATATCTCAAAATATTGCACTAAAGAACACAAGTGGTGGAACATTCCTGCTCCTTATTTAACATAAACTTCTAACATAATTCAAAATAACAAGTGTCTGTCTAACATTTCCTTAGTATAATTGCTGACAAAGGGGAATGAAACTATTAGAGGCTTTTGAGATGTATTTTAACACTAGTTAAGGACAGAACTACAATCCTAATAACAATACACACATACAGGGAAGTTATTTGCACTCAGACAGGTAAAAAAAGAGGCACTGCTGTTTGTGCGTCCTTTGAGACCACCTCATATATATGGACCTATATTCACCTCAGCTGCAGCTGCATGGTGCAGCGTGGAAAAATCTAAAGCAGCAACAGCTTCTCAAAGTAGACTTGACAAAGAATCTCTACATTGCAAGCTGGTTCTTCAAGGTTTGTAACCTTGGTTTGAGTTCACTGTGACCCAATGTAAGAAGTACCTGCTGTATGAACTGGAATGTGAGCTTTATTGAATTGGGGTAGTTGAGATGCAGTGTGTATGCAAGTCAAAACAGAAGGCACATAGCTTTTGGCGGGTCTTGATTGTGGTCCATCACAACTTCTCCTTCAACGATGATCTTCAACAAGGCTGGACTGAGATGTAGGGAAGATGAGAGCTCAGCACCTTCTTTCTCAACGAGGAGGATCCCAATGTCAATGTGGCGGAATGAGTCATCATCATCTGAGTCCTTAATAAATGATAACATAGGAACACAATTATGACATTTCTCATTGAATAACTACCAATAACGTTAAGCAATGTAGCCTAGTTACAAGATAATCAGTGACATGAGGGAAGGTGTGAACTGGTTATGAATGCTGGAGTATGTAACACAAATGACCAAAGCGGTTGGAAAGAGCTATTGCTTACTATTAAGGTTTTCCTAGTGTAATTCTTTAGATTGTTTCTAGCTCCACAAAAGAACCCTTTGTATCGGGGTGCTGGGAGATAGGGGAGATCGTTTTGGACTGGAAACCTAACCAAATCACACAGCAACTGACTGAATGCACAGATTGTACTAGTGATATAACAAAGTGGTATTATTTAATTGTATAAAACTATACTCACAGTGTCTATCAAATAATGGTGATAATTCTGAAATATGCTGTGATGGTCCTTTTGCGATACTTGTTACTTACAAAGGCTGGTTTGTAGAAGTCTGTGGGATTGTCCCCAAGAATGACTGGAAGCCCTCTGAGAACCAGTGTTCGAATATCAGTTGGCTCTGTAGTCTTTTCGGAAAAACACAAGTAACACAGCTTTAATGACAAGAAATAAATGTTCTAAAAGAAAGCTGGACCAACCAAACACAATTTTGATTGTATTTCACAACTACTACAGTAGCTCTTTCTTTGACAAATCATAACATTACATTACATTACATTACAGTCATTTAGCAGACGCTTTTATCCAAAGCGACTTACAGGAAGTGTATTCAACATAGGTATTCAAGAGAACTACTAGTCACCAGAAGTCATAAGTGCATCTCCTTTCTTAAACAAGCATCTTAAAGCATAAACCAGAGCAAAAGTATAGTGCAGAGGCAAATTACTACGAAAACAATAATTGCAACAGACTAATACGAATATAATAAGTGCTACAAACTAATACGAATAGGATAAGTGCAGTAAACAAATACGAATTCAATAAGTGCAGCGAACTGATACGAATACAGTAAGTGCAACAACTAGTACGAATGCAATAAGTGCTACGAGGAAGGCTCAGGGTAGTGCTTCTTGAAGAGGTGAGTTTTCAGCCTAGTACAACTATTCTCTTCTCACGACTCTTCTCTGGACTCTTCTCTTCTCTGGACTCTTCTCTGGACCCTTCTCTTCTCTGGACTCTTCTCTGGACTCTTCTCTGCTCTGGACTCTTCTCTGGACTTTTCTCTGCTCTGCACACCACGCTTATTTTAACTCGAGTGAATTTCAAATGTGCCCCTCCCCTCCCTTACACAAATGTAACATACTAAGTTATTTCTGCTAAACATGATCATTGCACTCAATATTTTCAGCTGAATAGTGCAGACAACTAAATGGATTTAGTAATGACACAGTTGTTTTACAAAACATAAAAGTACAATTAATGACCACTTAAAAGTTTAATTTGAACTAAATCTGGGTTAACAGTGTGCATGCGTCTAAAACGTGCGTGCTATTATCATGTAATTATTATGTTTTGATCAGAAGCGCTGCAAGAGTTATGGTACATTATGTTTTGCTGTCCCAAAACCTTGATGTATAGATACCTCAATGGTTGAGTTTAGTCCCAGTGTCCACTGCGTGCTGGTTAAAAATAACTCTTCTTATGAGACGCAATGTAATGTGTCCACTCACTCATATAACTTGTTTAAATGGGAAAAATATGTATATCTGATTGACATGAGTTGAATTCAATATCAAGGGATAACGGAGGACCTTTTTACCCTGATGTTGTCATTGACAATACGTAGGTGTGACATTCTGAATGACGGATCAGTTTTTATTTTTATAACAGGTTTAAAGTTCATAAAATCTACACCATTTATAAATGTACATGCATAAAATACCCCCCAAAAGTGCTATGTGCACGGATCAAAAGCTCAGTTTGTGCCAAGGGAGGATCTGGAGTTCTCCTCCTTCTGAACTCAGTGAGAAAGTGTTTTATTACCATCTCACTGTCTTTAACAGTCTGATCATATGACACATCTAGTTTTCCACATTTAAAAAATGTGTAATGCTGTCAAGAAGCTGAAACAAATCTTGTCTTTTAACAGGCATTTTCTCATCTATAAGCCATACAGAACAAACAGAATTATAATTAACATGAAAAACTAGACCAAGACCATGGAGCAGACCTCTTGAGCTCTGTAACAGTCCATGAGTAGGTGTTGTTGCGTTTCGTCCGCATAACAATAAATCATGGGACATTTTTGTTGAAGTTACTTAGCAACTCCATGATACAGTCGCTCTTAATGCAAGTCTGTTTTAAAGCACTCAGCATCAAAGTATAGCACAGTCGCTCTCCAAGGTCCTGTGCTGTTTCTGGGCACTACCAAACAATATTTACTCTTCAATTTGGTTGTCTCATCTGAGAGAAATATGTCAGGTCAATTCAAAATGATTCATGAAGGCCGAATCACAATTGGCCTCAAGGGGCTTTAGACCTTAAAACGGCGACCAGGCTGCAGTCCTTTGTATTCGGCTATTTGATTATCAGCATAGTGTTTTTCATTTTGTTTCTAAGTGGTTTTATACAAACTGTAGAATATGAACTGCGGTATGACTCTGAGATTTCTAAAGAAGGTGCTATTGACAATTTGAGTCACTGTTGTTTGACACTTAATGACATTTTAATATTTAGGAATGATAAATGTATCAGTGAAACTCTGTAATATAAGATTTTGCAGGCTACATTAATTTGTAAGTATGTTTGATCATTCATAGTAGAACTATAAACTATGAAAAGTAACCATCAGCAGAGGAAAAGTTCTCAGTCACAGGGAGCAGCCCTAATAGTTAATCTGGCTAAACTGCATCATAAGCCTCGGCCATCATCAGTGTGTTTGCTGCTCCAAGAATAACTTCAGTTTATTAAAAACTGATCAACATCAGATGGTTTCTCTTACATTGTAACCCTGAACAAACCTGTGTACAAGTTAGAACACGTCTTTTGATGGAGCTCTGATGCATTTTAAATCACTTTAGAGAGAAATTAGAGGAAAAGTCGCTCATCAGTGCTGTCCACGGCGGTAAGTAGGTGAGGTTTGGAGGCTCCTCAAACAAAATACAGAGATCATCAGAGCTCTACATGACTTCAATATGAAGAGAAACATTTCCGCTATCGGCTCCCTTCACTGTTAGTCTTCAGTAGTTCTTCCACATTCAGTTTTTCCTCTTTTATCGGTGAAGAGAAAACACAAGTGACTCTGCTTTTCAGAGTGCTGGAGAGGAGCCACGAGCTGGGTTGAGTCTCCACGGTTCTCATGGTGTGTTTAAGTGCAGCCCCCTGCTCTGAGCTCTTCAACAGTCAGACAGACTCTCTGTTACCGTGAGGACGAACACATCAACGCTACAAAATGGCAGAAGTAGCTCCAGCTGCAGCTCCGCTGCGGCCAAAGTAGCCAAGAAGAAGGTGTCCAAGCCGAAGAAGACTGGTCCCAGCGTCGCTGAGCTCATCGTTAAAGCTGTGGCCGCATCCAAGGAGCGGAGCGGCGTATCTGCGGCCGCCGTCAAGAAGGCTCTGGCCGGAGGATACGATGTGGATAAGAACAACTCCCGGGTCAAGACCGCCATCAAGAACCTGGTGACTAAGGGGACTCTGGTCCAGACCAAGGGGACCGGGGCCTCTGGCTCCTTCAAGATAAGCAAGACGGCTGTCGAGAAACCGGTCAAGAAAGCCGCTCCTAAAGCCAAGAAGCCCGCAGCTAAGAAACCCGCAGCGGCCAAAAAGCCCAAAGCAGCGGCAGTAAAGAAACCAGCAGTCGCTAAGAAGTCACCGAAGAAGGCGAAGAAACCCGCAGCGGCCAAGAAACCAACAAAGAGCCCCAAGAAGGCGACCAAGAGCCCCAAAAAAGTAGCAAAGAGTCCCAAGAAGGTGGTCAAAAAGGCCCCCGCACCCAAGAAATCCCCGCTAAGAAGGCTGCCAAGCCCAAAGCAAAGAAGGCAGCACCCAAGAAGAAGTGAGCTGTTATCTCAACAACAAACACTCCGATAAAAGGCTCTTTTAAGAGCCACCCACATCATCTTTAAGA
>NW_026552596.1:0-31358 GCF_027596085.1 Anoplopoma fimbria | reverse complement strand
ATGATGTGGGTGGCTCTTAAAAGAGCCTTTTATCGGAGTGATTGTTGTTGAGATAACAGCTCACTTCTTCTTGGGTGCTGCCTTCTTTGCTTTGGGCTTGGCAGCCTTCTTAGCGGGGGATTTCTTGGGTGCGGGGGCCTTTTTGACCACCTTCTTGGGACTCTTTGCTACTTTTTTGGGGCTCTTGGTCGCCTTCTTGGGGCTCTTTGTTGGTTTCTTGGCCGCTGCGGGTTTCTTCGCCTTCTTCGGTGACTTCTTAGCGACTGCTGGTTTCTTTACTGCCGCTGCTTTGGGCTTTTTGGCCGCTGCGGGTTTCTTAGCTGCGGGCTTCTTGGCTTTAGGAGCGGCTTTCTTGACCGGTTTCTCGACAGCCGTCTTGCTTATCTTGAAGGAGCCAGAGGCCCCGGTCCCCTTGGTCTGGACCAGAGTCCCCTTAGTCACCAGGTTCTTGATGGCGGTCTTGACCCGGGAGTTGTTCTTATCCACATCGTATCCTCCGGCGGCCAGAGCCTTCTTGACGGCGGCCGCAGACACGCCGCTCCGCTCCTTGGATGCGGCCACAGCTTTAACGATGAGCTCAGCGACGCTGGGACCAGTCTTCTTCGGCTTGGACACCTTCTTCTTGGCTACTTTGGCCGCAGCGGGAGCTGCAGCTGGAGCTACTTCTGCCATTTTGTAGCGTTGATGTGTTCGTCCTCACGGTAACAGAGAGTCTGTCTGACTGTTGAAGAGCTCAGAGCAGGGGGCTGCACTTAAACACACCATGAGAACCGTGGAGACTCAACCCAGCTCGTGGCTCCTCTGTGCACTCTGAAAGCAGAGTCACTTGTGTTTTCTCTTCACCGATAAAAGAGGAAAAACTGAATGTGGAAGAAGTACTGAAGACTAACAGTGAAGGGAGCCGATAGCGGACATGTTTCTCTTCATATTGAAGTCATGTAGAGCTCTGATGATCTCTGTATTTTGTTTGAGGAGCCTCCAAACCTCACCTACTTACCGCCGTGGACAGCACTGATGAGCGACTTTTCCCTCTAATTTCTCTCCTAAAATGATTTAAATGTATCAGAGCTCCGTCAAAAGTTGTTTTCCAACTGGCCCACATGTTTGTTCGGGACCACAATGTAAAAATAACTATCTAACACTGATCAGTTTTTAATAAACTGAAGTTATTCTTGGAGCAGCAAACACACTGATGATGGCCGAAGCTTATGGTGCATTTTAGCCAGAATTACTATCAGAGCTGAACACTGTGAGAAGGAACATGTCCTCTTCTAAAAAGTACATTTTATATATAAATAGTTATACCATTAATGATCTGACAAATAATTGCCGTCTGACTGGGAGAGCAACGTCACGCTTTAAATGTTACAATGACACTGTTTCATTGATGCTTTATCCGTGTCAAACAGCAGAGAGGCATAATCTGTGCATTCCGCTGAGATTTAACTTTAGTGCTGACTGAAATTATCATTTGGACTTCCTTCAAAAAAGAGTTATACAGTGTTACAAATATTAGCATTCATTCAATAGCTTAATAAAACCAGTTTCACATAGCATAGCGTTTAACATAGCAGTGTTAAAACAATATATTTTATTGCATTACAATGTTAACACACTTGTTGAATGCACTTAACATGTTTAACAAGTTTTATTCTCTTGTTACATTCTATGTAAAGATGATACATTTTCATGAATGCTTCCTGTCAATGTGCACAAGTTATAAACATTCACTGGAAATACCCATATTTTTTTCTACGTGTCTATGGCCTAATACAAGGAACTTGATTTGTTGGGCTGCACAAATGGCAATTATTTGTCAGCTGACACAAGATGAATGGTAAATGCGGTGGTTAGTACTTCCGAATTATTACTGACATCGCAGCATTAGTGTCTCCAATTAACAAACTAAAACAGGATCAGACTTTCATAGTTGAGTCTGGTTTATTTCATGACATTTAAAGAAATCTTTCCATAGAAGTGAAAGAAACTGAATGTCGTTAAAACAAGCATTTAGAAAATGTTTTTTATCCACTGAATGTAGGACTTAGTTTTGAAAAAGTTTTACGGTACCTTATACAGGTAGCGTACCACATGATTAGGTTATCATGTAGGATTTCATTATCTGTCTGATGCTGCCTTGGAGTACATTACATTAGTCATTTAGCAGACGCTTTTATCCAAAGCGACTTACAATAAGTGTGTTCAACATAGGTAGACAACATTAGAGTACTACTAATATACATAAATAGTCATCATATAAAACACTATTTTAAAATAATGGTGTAATGAGGTAGTTGGGGAAAACTGACTTTATATTGAATGATTTGGTGGCCCTTAAAAGGGCCTTTTCTTTAATAGTAAAGATCGTTCAGTGTTTATCCCCCGAAGCCGTACAGAGTGCGTCCCTGTCTCTTCAGAGCATACACCACATCCATGGCGGTCACGGTCTTTCTCTTGGCGTGCTCGGTGTAGGTGACGGCATCACGGATCACGTTCTCCAGGAAGACCTTCAACACACCGCGGGTCTCCTCGTAGATCAGACCGGAGATACGCTTCACTCCACCGCGGCGAGCCAGACGGCGGATAGCGGGCTTGGTGATGCCCTGGATGTTATCACGGAGGACTTTACGGTGACGCTTGGCGCCTCCTTTACCGAGTCCTTTTCCTCCCTTGCCTCTTCCGCTCATTTTCACTGGTCAATGTCTTCTAAAATGATGTGCTTTGCTGAGGGGTTCCCAGGTATTTCAATTCGGTCTGCGGACGTGATAGAAGACATGGGCGAGGCTTTTCCTCTTCTTTGGATTTGCATGACAATTGATAATTCAATTAGCGCCATATACTGAACAACAGCATTAATCAGGGATGCATGTGTCCTATAAGGCTTTTGGCTTATAGACATGCCAGCTAGAACAGTTAGGGAGCCGACTCAGACTTTAAAATGATTCTAAAGTACACTATCAAAGACAATCTGGATGTGACTTACTTACTTACTTACTTACTTACTTACTTACTTGACAATAACAACTAAAGGAACTACCTGTTAACAAACTGCTGGACTCAGCCGCAGCTAAGTGGCCAGGCAGTTTGGTGAGCTCACATTTGTAAATGGCACGATTGTATGAAATACACCAGTGGTCACATTGAGAGCTCCATGATTGATGTCATGATTGATAATGAAATGGGAAAGCATTTAGATAGTATGGATTTGCTTCATTTGTGGCCTATGTGAGCTCAAATCTGATTGGTAAAGCATTGAACAACACTAAATATCACTGTGTGCAAACACAATTATGGACAGTTGGGATCATAGAGTCAGTCCTTAACATCCCTGACCCTCATTTTGGACAGCTGAAGAATCCAAAATTGTGAAAATGTGTGTGTGTCGTGCGTTACATCAATTAATCTAAAAGGAACTCTCACTTAAAGTTTTTGTAGTTCATTATTTGTCCCCTGACTCATTTCAAAATATTGTTTATAATCATCAGAGCAGTGAGGATCCACTCTGTACCTGCATTAGACATATTTTTAATGTGCATAAGAACAAACCTATAGGTCTCCATAAAATTTGCATCAACTGCCTTTTAGCTGTCAAACAGTGAGGTTATGTTTAAGACTCACTCTGTTCAGAGAAGCTCTACTGTGGCTTCATGAGTCGCCCCACCTCACATTTATGATGAAACTTTGTTGGAGGTTGGTTATTAAAGAAAAGCGATTAATTCTTTGTAGTATAATGAAAGTATATAACACGACTCACAAAAGTATTTTAGTGTTACTCAAACAGGTGATTCTGAAAGCACTGAAAACAGAGTGGCTGTTGTTATTACAGATTAAAAATGAATTTCCAATCCAGGTCGTATTGGGATGGAGAGTAATGAACTAGCAGACAAAAGAGGAAAAGCAATGAATGCAAATAAAAAATAAATAAAACAATAGCAGCATGTCTAGCAGAAATACATTGAGTTAAAAGACAGTATTTAAGAGTTGAAATGCATCTTTACTTCTTAAATTATGATGAGACATCAGAATGTCAAAAACAAGAACTAACATGCAACTGGGGATTATCTTTTTCAGTATTGAAAAGGAGGGAACAAGCAAAAACACAGGTAGGATTTAAAGATTTTCTAACCAGACAGATATGGACACACATGTTGAATGACTTTGGTGCAGAGATACAAGTCATATTTTTTTAGAATATGAAAAACAAGGTGAATAATTAGATCAGACTCAGATCCTTGAATAAAAGTGACAATACAACAATATAAATATTGTCTCAATTACAAGTATAAGAGCTGCATTCAAAAGAGTACTCAAGTAGAAGTACATACGTAACATCAGTTAAGTAAAACTAGCATTTCTTCAATCATTGATCTGCTGTCATTGACAGTAAAACATGCCTTGACAGTAGAGGAATGAGCTCCTCTGTGAAAAGTGAGATGGCTCTTAAAAGAGTTGTTATGGTTTGTGGAGCAGCAACAGTTTAACCTCGGTACAAGCATGCATCAGGTGCTAGACTGACCCAAAATAAAACTCAAGGAATGTGGATTGGTTTATAGCAAAACAAGACTTTTTTTAAAAGAAATGTAAACCCCGGAAAGACTGCTGTCAATTAAACTTTGATAAAGAAAGAAAGTGAGATAAAAGAAGAGGTTGTGAAATGGCTGGGAGAACAAAAACACAGTCCTTGTGAACATTGTTAAAACTCACTTTGTGTCTTATTTATCATTTTCATCAAATGTGTTTCCACCAAGACCCAAAAATGATCATGACCTTAGATGAATTTTAGGGATGAACCCGATTTACAGACCTCACGAAAAGAAACACTGTCGACTTAGAGTCCAACAGACCTCCACCCTGGGACTCTTTGTATATTAAAACTTATGTTTGCTCACTGAATATTTAATGAATTATCTTTGTTGTTTTAATTAGTGTTCATTACTCTGTAATCAATTCTGCTGAAAAGGCCACTACCCTCTTAACTATTTTTGACCTGGCACTTTGTATCCTTCCTCCACTACACATCCCTGGTATTACAAATGGCACATCATATAACATGCTGGAGTATTTCCTTATCGTCACATTGTCATTAGGTTCGTTCGTAATTAATTGTGCCTCGCCTGGAACGAGGACGAGAGCAGCGGCAGCAGCAGGGGGCGTTGAAAAAAACTGCGATCAAGTCGGACAGTTTTCAGATGCCTTCAGTGAAAACACAGGAAGTCATTGAAATGTTTACATCCTGTTCGTTACATTTATAGGCTACCTGTAGTTTGCAGACTACGTTTGGATATCTTCTTATTTACTGAACTATGTCATTATTATAATTGAGGATATAAGATTGGGCATATTTTAGTTCTTGGATGTCATATTTATTTAAACATTTATATAAATAAATACACCTGAAGGTAGTGTAATTTCTAAATCATACAACCGTAAATTTTAGAAATTGAAAAACTGACCCAACAGTCAAAACATCACAGTTACATAAATAGGCTACACACGGAGGAAAAGCAACACCGCAAGTTTCCATCAGTGACAATTGTGCTCTCCTTTTAAAACGTTTTCGGATGCTTCACAATCTTTAATCTATGGACTTCACACATTCCAGATTTGACTGCAAAAAATCTGACATCAAATTGGAATTAGGCTTTCTCAATAAAAATCTTTATTTACAGATAATAAATAAATAACCTTATATATTATTATTGTTCTTATTATTAGTAGTATTATTAGTTATTAGTATTATTATCAGCCACATTATTGCACAACGTCGAACCACTAGCCAACAATCTAGCGTCAAATCTTACAATTACACAGATAATATTAATGTTTTACAAAACGTAGTGTTTGTTGTCAAAACTAAGAGCCAATCAGCTCTTTCATCGGGAAACAGCAAGGCGTTGCACTGGGTCATGCAGTTGGTGGAGAGCAACTGCGGCGCCTGGCTCTAAAAACTGCGGCCGCCTTGCTGTCGTGAGGTTATCGTTGCCCACGTGTTCATGACGTCAGTGCAAGTCGGGACCAAGTGGGACACAAATCTAACCGGCATGCATTGTGCGGCGATCGCCGATCAAGATCAAGGTTTTTTTTCAATTGACACATAAAGCATAGTTATTGAAATGGGTCAATTGAAAAAAAAAAAATGAAACTCAGCTCATGTCTACAAAACTCATAACTAATTTTCTGCTTTGCACCCAATTTGCAATTCAACATGCGTTTTCTGGAACACACTGACCACAGTTCTCTACATATGAAACCGGAATCTGACATAAAGTCACTTGTTTGTCATTTCAAAACACTGTTATTTAAAATGCCGTACATACCCATGGACAAACTGGCCGATAGCCGTTTCACCTGGCCAAAGACCTGATTCTTTGAGTTTCAACTCATTAGTCAGGATGCAAGCACTAAAAAAAGACAAAAGTACCTGTTTACAACAACAATGAAGGCCAACATAGCAGTGAGCCAAATAGGTTCAGGGAGGATTTTTCAATGTTAACGTACTTATCAGACTCCGCTCCTCGTCTCTCCCACAGCATCTATTGTTTTTACTTTAAGACACATTTTCTGTACCTGTGAGTTGCGTTACAATCACAGGAAAAGCCTGTTCTGTTCTTTTTGTGTACTTGAAATTAAGCTTTCAGCAAATTACATAATCTGGTGAATCACAGTTAACGACTGAATATCTGGCGATGGCAATGTTCTTTCCTACGCTTACTAGAGTGTGGAGATGAAGCATTAAAATGTTAAATGTAAGTCATTTAGCAGCTGGCTAGTTAGCTAGCTAATTCCACCATGCTTGTGTGGGCTTGTGGCCAGTGGCAAGGCTCCTCCACTCCGCTGGGAGTCTTTATTATTAAATTTAGTGCCCCATACAAGTTACACACATACAACTGACGTTTATATAGTCTGCCAAAGTGTTTTCTTCTTTATTGATAAGATAGGACAAGCCACGTGAATTTTACAGTTTACAACCATTTGAGCACAATTTTGAAAATAGAGCTCATTTGTGGGCGACTGTGGCTCAGTGAAGAGCAGGGTCGTCCTCCAATCAGAGGATCGGCAGTTCGATCCCTGCTCCGGCAGTCCATGTCGACGTGTCCTTGGGCAAGACACTTAACCCTGAGTTGCTGTGCCATCGGTGTATGAATGGGTGTGAATGATTAGATAGATCCTGATGGGCAGGTGGCACCTTGCATGGTAGCCCCTGTCATCAGTGTATGAATGGGTGTGAATGGGTGAATGATATGTAATGTGAAAGCGCTTTGAGTGGTCAGAAGACTAGAAAAGTGCTATACAAGTACAGTCTGTTTACCAATACCATTTGTCAAAACACACAATTCACACCAGCACAAACACAAGTAGGACCTTATTATACAAGGTCACCGCGTGGCACATACAGTGGGTACGGAAAGTATTCAGACCCCTTTAAATTTTTCACTCTTTGTTTCATTGCAGCCATTTGCTAAAATCGAAAAAGTTCATTTTTTTTCACATTAATGTACACTCAGCAACCCATCTTGACAGAAAAAAACAGAAATGTAGAAATTTTTGCAAATTTATTAAAAAAGAAAAACTGAAATATCACATGGTCATAAGTATTCAGACCCTTTGCTCAGTATTGAGTAGAAGCACCCTTTTGAGCTAGTACAGCCATGAGTCTTCTTGGGAATGATGCAACAAGTTTCTCACACCTGGATTTGGGGATCCTCAGCCATTCTTCCTTGCAGATCCTCTCCAGTTCTGTCAGGTTGGATGGTGAACGTTGGTGGACAGCCATTTTCAGGTCTCTCCAGAGATGCTCAATTGGGTTTAGGTCAGGGCTCTGGCTGGACCAGTCAAGAATGGTCACAGACTTGTTCCGAAGCCACTCCTTTGTTATTTTAGCTGTGTGCTTCGGGTCATTGTCTTGTTGGAAGGTGAACCTTCGGCCCAGTCTGAGGTCCTGAGCACTCTGGAGGAGGTTTTCTTCCAGGATATCTCTGTACTTGGCCGCATTCATCTTTCCTTCAATTGCAACCAGTCGTCCTGTCCCTGCAGCTGAAAAACACCCCCATAGCATGATGCTGCCACCACCATGTTTCACTGTTGGGATTGTATTGGGCAGGTGATGAGCAGTGCCTGGTTTTCTCCACACATACCGCTTAGAATTAACGCCAAAAAGTTCAATCTTGGTCTCATCAGACCAGAGAATCTTATTTCTTATAGTTTGGGAGTCCTCCATGTGTTTTTTGGCAAACTCTATGCAGGCTTTCATATGTCTTGCACTGAGGAGAGGCTTCCGTCGGGCCACTCTGCCATAAAGCCCCGACTGGTGGAGGGCTGCAGTGATAGTTGACTTTGTGGAACTTTCTCCCATCTCCCTACTGCATCTCTGGAGCTCAGCGATCTTTGGGTTCTTCTTTACCTCTCTCACCAAGGCTCTTCTCCCACGATTGCTCAGTTTGGCTGGACGGCCAGGTCTAGGAAGAGTTCTGGTCATCCCATACTTCTTCCATTTAAGGATTATGGAGGCCACTGTGCTCTTAGGAACCTTGAGTGCTGCAGAAAGTCTTTTGTAACCTTGGCCAGATCTGTGCCTTGCCACAATTCTGTCTCTGAGCTCCTTGGGCAGTTCCTTCGACCTCATGATTCTCATTTGTTCTGACATGCACTGTGAGCTGTAAGGTTTTATATAGACAGGTGTGTGCCTTTCCTAATCAAGTCCAATCAGTTTAATTAAACACAGCTGGACTCCAATGAAGGAGTAGAACCATCTCAAGGAGGATCAGAAGAAATGGACAGCATGTGAGTTAAATATGAGTGTCATAGCAAAGGGTCTGAATACTTATGACCATGTGATATTTCAGTTTTTCTTTTTTAATAAATTTGCAAAAATTTCTACATTTCTGTTTTTTTCTGTCAAGATGGGTTGCTTTTCGATTTTAGCAAATGGCTGCAATGAAACAAAGAGTGAAAGATTTAAAGGGGTCTGAATACTTTCCGTAACCACTGTATATTGAATGTTATGGTCTGATTCTGTTTGAAAAAATTAACAATTATTATTTCCACCTTTTTAATGATATAGTCTGGGTTTGATTTTTCAGCATTATTGTTAGAGTGAAGTACATGAATAAATTAAACAAACACAAAACACAAGACTAGCAGTACTGCACACTGATTAAAACATTTATTTCTCTCCACACTGAAAAATCAATCAATACACCGATACATTTCTAAAGGTTGCATTTTGCACTGCAAATCAGAACAGCAGTTGTGGTCACAGCAAAATAATTTGTGGAGTCAAAACATTTTTTTTTCAATTGATTATGCATGTTTTTGAAAACTCACTGCTATGCTTTCTTCCATTGTTGTTGTAAACAGGTACTCACCTGTGGTCTTTTTATTGTGCATACAACCTGAATGATGAGTCAACAACCAAGTATTAAGGTGTTTTGCCAGGTGGCACGTGTATCGGCCAATTGGTCAATGGATGTTGCATTTTGGATGGTGCAAGTGTTTCGAAATTGCAAAAAAACAACAACTTTATGTCAGATTCCTGTGTCTTAGGTAGAGAACTGTGTAAAAAGTGCCATGTTGAATCACTTTTCAGTGATTTTTGACTAATGTTAATCATTCACTTTTTGAATAGTTTTTGTTCTACCCATTGAAACACATCAATTAAAATCTGGGCTCGTCCGGGATTTGAACCCGGGACCTCTCGCACCCTAAGCGAGAATCATACCCCTAGACCAACGAGCCATATTTCAATGCTGGAAAAGAGGGACTAGATGCCGTCCCCCTACTTACTCTTTGCAGACCTGCATTTAAGTTCTGCTCTGGTGATGTGGCATCTTGAAGACCTGTATCCAATCTGGTCAAAGAGCACCCTCTGCTGCTCAACATTTTACATCCCATTCAGCACTCTTCCTCTGAGCTCTTTACAGCATTCTAATATAGAACTGTGCCTCAATTTTGAGGTTATTTTGTGACATGAACAGTTGCTGCATATCTCATGGTAAGTGGGCCGGCCTCACTCAAACAGACCTCAAGTTGAAACTCATCCATTTTGGATTGTGATATGGCTGCTGGCTTTACAGCAAAATACATTATCTGGTGAATCAGTGTTACAGACTAAATATCTGGTAATGGCAATGTAACGCTGTTACTGGTCTGGGCATGATTAAATTGTTAAATTTCCATAATTAGCAGCTGTTTAGCATCCATCATGATTTCATGCTACATTGGTTATATAAAGTGAGCGGATTAGCGGCTTGTGGCCACTGGCAGGGCTGGGTCTAACAGTCACTCCTCCACTCCGCTGGGAGACTTCATTATTAAATGTAGTGCCCCATACTACTAAGACACATATGTGACGTTCATGAAGCCTGTTAACGGTCTTACATGATGATGACTTTACATGTTTTATGTTTATGATGCCTATAAGGATTGACTCTTTTTTTTTTTTAAATGGACAAATTATTTAATATTCTTATTCTTTATTAATACGATAGGACAAGCCAAGTGGATTTGACAATAATTTAAGTACAATTTTGAAAACATGGCTCATTTCTCAAAACAATACACACAATTCACACAAGCACAAACACAAACAGCAGAACACCTGACAATATTTCATTACAGAAACTATTTTGTCACTGTATTATACATATATTGGCTTATGTGATCTGATTCTGTTTAAACCAATTACACACTGCAGTGCTCAAGCAAAAACACTTTTAATATTTACACCTTTCAAATTATATATTCTGGGTTTTATTGAGTGAAGTAAATGAATAAATTCACCAAACCACACACAAGACTAGCAGTACTGCACACTGATGAAAACATTTAATTCTCTCCACACACAATCATTGTGGAGTCAAAAAAGTTTTTTCTCAATTGAAAATGCATGTTATTGAAAACTCACTGTTGCCATGTTGAATTGCAAATTGGGTACAAGGCAGAACATGTGCTTAGAGTTTTGTGGTTTATGTGTCGTTTTAGTTTGGAAGCATGTGAAAAAAACTGTAATTGTAAAGTTTGTTGGCTGCGGTGCCATATTTGTGATTTAGGTGAAAGGGTCAAATAGTTTAAGCAATTGATAGCAATGTATTTGGAGCCAAGGCTCCTGAGAGACTTCACCTCTGTTGTTGCTGACAATACCATCCACTATTCACCTGCATCCCCTTTTTGCAACCATGTTTCATATTTTTGAAACTCTATTCAATATTTAATTTTGCACATATCGTATCTTTTTTCATATTTTATTTGTATAATTATATTATATCAGTGTACTAGAAGAGGCACGAAAGGTGTAATAGTAGCTTGTTCATTTGGGGACATGCCATGGCAATCTGAGGGTCATCGGCTCAAGTCCTAGTAGTAGTGACCAGGTGCACAATGTGGTCTGTCAGCAGCCAGTACCCATGAGCAAGACACCACACCCTCTAACTGCCCACTGATCCTAATACCACTATGGGTTGAATGCAGAGGCTACATTTTTAATGTGGATGTGTACAATTCAATGAGACATATAAGTTAGTAGACATTAACAAAATCTAGCTTTGGTTGAATCATTAGTCGAGCATCAAGTGTATTTGGCAAAGTTTTACACACACTCTAAATTTGCACGATATACTGGTGAATTCCAATGGATGTCTTATCTATAATACTATATAGTAATGTTTGACTGATGTTAATCATAACCGATGGAATCCATTGGTTAAAACTAAGGGCTCGTCCGGGATTTGAACCCGGGACCTCTCGCACCCTAAGCGAGAATCATACCCCTAGACCAACGAGCCATATTTCAATGCTGGAAAAGAGGGACTAGATGCCGTCCCCCTACTTACTCTTTGCAGACCTGCATTTAAGTTCTGCTCTGGTGATGTGGCATCTTGAAGACCTGTATCTAATCTGGTCAAAGAGCACCCTCTGCTGCTCAACATTTTACATCCCATTCAGCACTCTTCCTCTGAGCTCTTTACAGCCTTCTCATGTAGAACTGTGCCTCAATTTTGAGGGGTTTTTTGGCAACTGACCTCAACATCTGATGCATATCTCACGGTATGTTGGATGGCCTCACCCAAACAGACCTCAAATTGAAAACTAACCCCTTTGGGAGTTTGATATGGCTACTGGCTTTTCCTAAACTCTGCTAAGGGTTTGCACCTTTCTGATCATCCGGATTGCTGTTTCCTTTGTTTTCCCTCAGCATTTTTCAACAGTGGGTTTGATGACAAGTGAGCTCAAACATCAACTTCACATGAAAAACAAACTGCATTTTTTTTATGACAAATCATGTCTTAATTTTTAAGTCAAGGTCTGTGTGTTTTATTCCATTATAGCATATTTATAAAGACGCAGATGAAGGGCCATCACTAGGAGAGGGCCTGGTTGTAACTATTAAGCAACTTATTACCGGAGGCCTGACCTGGACCTTTGTTAGTGGTGTGTTTCTAAAAGTATTTTATGTTTCCATGAGCTTTGAGCTAAAGTTGACCATGAGCTGTACCTGTGAAAAATAGTTCAAAGTAGAAAGGAGCAGGTCCTATTTCGGAAACATGTTGCCATGTTTAGCTTTGCCTGTATTTTTCTTAGTTTTCATCACAGATGAATGTTCTCATAAACTGTTTAAGAAGATTGCTTCTGATATTTTTTTCTTGTTTTTTCTCCAGATTATCATCACTTGGATTTTTAGGACTGCTAATTTTTTTAATCTTCATTGACACATTAAGGTTGACCAAATTATCAGTCCAACTGATGAGTGAATTTGCCTAGATTCTCCTACATTGCCCATTTTTGTCATTTGTGCAGTAGATAAGTCTAAAGTACAATATTAACATCCTCTTATCAGACTGCTCCTCTACTCTCCCCACAGCATCTATCGTTTTTGCTTTAAGATGCATTTTCTGTACCAGTGAGTTGCGTAACAGTCATAGGAAAAGCCTGTTCTGTTCTTTTTGTGTACTTGAAATGAATCTTTCAGCAAATTACATAATCTGGTGAATCAGTGTTAATGACTGAATATCTGGCGATAGCAATGTTCTTTCCTACCCTGTTACTAGAGTGTGGAGATGAAGCATTCAAATATTAAATGTAAGTCATTTAGCAGCTGGCTAGTTAGCTAGCTAATTCCACCATGCTTTCATGCTCCAGTGGTTACAGAAAGTGAGTGGAATAGTGGGCTTGTGACCAGTGGCAAGACTCCTCCACTCCGCTGGGAGTCTTTATTATTAAATTTAGTGCCCCATACAACTACACATACAACTGACGTTCACATAGTCTGCTAAAGTGTTTTCTTGTTGAGGATGCCTTCAATTTAAATTGTTCGTTTTTTTATGTAAAAATTATTTTGTAATTTTATTCCTTATTGATAAGATAGGACAAGCCACGTGAATTTTATAGTTTACAATCATTTAAGCACAATTTTGAAAATAGAGCTCATTTGTCAAAACAAAACACCCGATTCACACAAGCACAAACACAAGTAGGACCTTATATATCGTCACCGCGTGGCACATACAGTATATTGGCTGTTACGATCTGATCCTGTTTAAACAAATGACACACTCCTGTGCTCAATCAAAAATACTTTTAATATTTTCACCTTTTTAAGGATATAGTCTGAGTCAGATTTTTCAGCATTATTGTTAGAGTGAAGCACATGAATAAATTAAACAAACACAACACACAAGACTAGCAGTACTGCACACTGATGAAAACATGTATTTCTCTCCACACTGAAAAATCAATCAGTACACCGATGCATTTCCAAAGGTTGCATTTTGCACTGCAAATCAGAACAGCAGCAAATCAGAACAGCAGCCTATGCATGTTTTTGAAAACTCACTGCTATGCAGGCTTCCATTGTTGTTGTAGTAAATAGATACTCACCTGTGGTCTTTTTATAGTGCATACAACCTGATTGATGGGTCAACAACCAAGTATTAAGGTGTTTCGCAAGGTGGCACGTGTATCGGCCAATTGGTCAATGGATGTTGCATATTGGATGGTGCAAGTCTTTCGAAATTGCAAAAAAATAGACTTTATGTCAGATTCTTGTGTCTTAGGTA
Source organism: Anoplopoma fimbria (assembly GCF_027596085.1). Lineage (NCBI taxonomy): Eukaryota > Metazoa > Chordata > Actinopteri > Perciformes > Anoplopomatidae > Anoplopoma > Anoplopoma fimbria. The sequence continues at coordinate 17,307 of NW_026552596.1, read as the reverse complement.
GAGAACTGTGTGCAGTGTGTTTCAAAAAGTGCCATGTTGAATTGCAAATTGGGTGCAAAGCAGAAAAAATGTGTTTAGAGTTTTGTACACTTGAGCTGAGGTTTGGCTCTCTGAGAGTCAGTCTCAGTAACTGTGATTTATGTGTAGATTTAGTGTGTTATCATGTGAAAAAAAGTAATTGTAATGTTTGCTGGCTGCGTTGACATATTTGTTATTTAAGTGAAAGGGTCAAATAGCTTAAGCAATTGATAGCAATGTATTTGGAGCCAAGGCTCCTGAGAGACGTCTCATCTGTTGTTGCTGACAATACCATCCACTATTCACCTTTTTGTAACCATGTTTCATATTTTGTATGCACTCTATTTATTATTTCATTTTACACCTATCGTATCTTTGTTTATATTTTATTTGTATAATTATATTTTAATCAGTGTACTAGAAGAGGCACGAAAGGTGTAATAGTAGCTTGCTCTTTTGGGGACATGCCATGGCAATCTGAGGGTCATCGGCTCAAGTCCTAGTAGTAGTGACCAGGTACACAATGTGGTCTGTCAGCAGCCAGTGCCCATGAGCAAGACACCATACCCTCTAACTGCCCACTGATCCTAATACCACTATGGGTTGAATGCAGAGGCTACATTTTTAATGTGGATGTGTACTATTCAATGAGACATATAAGTTAGTAGACATTAATAAAAGAAAGCTTTGGTTGAATCATGGCACTAAGTCAAGCATCAAGTGTATTTGGCAACATTTTACACACACTGTAAATTTGCCAGTGAATTCCAATGGATGTCTTGACTACAGCACTTTTCAGTGATTTTCGACTTCTGTTAATCATACGCTTTTTGTTATACCCGATGAAACCCATTGTTAAAAGTCAGGGCTCGTCCGGGATTTGAACCCGGGACCTCTCGCACCCAAAGCGAGAATCATACCCCTAGACCAACGAGCCATATTTCAATACTGGAAAAGAGGGCCTAGATGCCGTCCCCCTACTTACTCTTTGCAGACCTGCATTTAAGTTCTGCTCTGGTGATGTGGCATCTTGAAGACCTGTATCTAATCTGGTCAAAGAGCACCCTCTGCTGCTCAACATTTTACCTCCCATTCAGCACTCTTCCTCTGAGCTCTTTACAGCATTTTCAAGTAGAACTGGGCATTTTGAGGTTATTTTTTGTCAACTGACATCATCATATGCTACATATCTCACTCAAACAGACCTCAAGTTGAAAACTCACCCATTTTGGAGTGTGATATGGCTACTGGCTTTTCCTAAACTCTGCTAAGGGTTTGCACCTTTTTCTTCATCCGGTTTGTTGATTCCTTTGTTTTCCCTCACCCACTGATCTATTGACAGTGGGTCTGAAGACACTTGAGCTCAAACATTAGCTTCACATAAAAAACAAACTGCATTTTCTTAGGACAAATCATGTCTTCATTTTTATGTCAAAGTCTGTGGGTTTTATTTCATTAAAGCATATTTATGAAGACGTAAATGAAGGGCCATCACTAGGAGAGGGCCTGGTTGTAACTATCAAGCAACTTATTACCGGAGGCCTGACCTGGACCTTTGTTAGTGGTGTGTTTTTAACAGTGGCGAAATGTCAGGGCCTTCAAGGTATTTAGAGAAGGCCCTTGAATCCTCAGATCAAAAAAATAAAAAACATATCTGATTAATTCTGTTAATAAAATAAAATAAAATTTAAAATTATGCCGACTTGTTTCTGTTGTTTTCCGTCCATGCTTTGCTTATTCGAGTGGTTTAATGTTGGGAAAAAAATGCAACCAATCAGATATTTTTCTCTACGTGTCTCTGGGTAGAATATCGTCCATCCAGGGTATTCTATTGCTTTGATAGAATGCCCTGACAATTGAACGTAATGAGAGCGTACGTTTGGATTGACAATTTGATCAACCAATAATATTTGGATTTGTAGCCAATGGGCGTATTCTCTCATAATTTTCCCGGCTCCAGGGTATTCTAGAAGACCCGCTCACGAAACCTAGCTTAATGCTAATTCTGATCGATAGTTTGCCACTCTTTTTAAGAAAATGGTTTTTTTCAGGTTTTCCAAGATTACACGTCATTGGGATGTAGTGAAATTTTTTAATCTTCATCATTTGGTACCAGTGAGTTGCATTACCATCATAGGAAAAGCCTTTCTGTTCCTTTTCAAGTGTACTTGAAATTAAGCTTTCAGCAAATTACATAATCTGAAGATGAATCAGTAACATTATGTTTTGCATATAACTTAAAAGCTGTCATCACAGATGAATGTTCCATAAACTTTTAAGTTGTTTCTGATATTTTTTTTTGTTTCTTCTCCAGATTATCATCACTTGGATTTTTAGGACCCAATTTTTTTAATCTTCATTGACACATTAAGGTTGGCCAAATTATCAGTTTTTAAGAAGATTCTCCTCATTGATTATTTTTGTGGTTAAGTCTAAAGTACAATATAACATCCTCTTATCAGACTGCTCCTAGGCTCTCCCAAGCATCTTTTTTTGCTTTAGGATGCATTTTTCTGTACCAGTCAGTTGCGTTACAGTCATAGGAAAAGCCTGTTCTGTTCTTTTTGTGTACTTGAAATTAAGCTTTCAGCAAATTACATAATCTGGTGAATCAGTGTTAATGACTGAATATCTGGCGATGGCAATGTTCTTTCCTACCCTGTTACTAGAGTGTGGAGATGAAGCATTAAAATGTTAAATGTAGGCTAAGTCATTTAGCAGCTGGCTAGTTAGCTAGCTAATTCCACCATGCTTTCATGCTCAAGTGGTTACAGAAAGTAAGATAAAAAATAAGATAAGATAATCCTTTATTAGTCCTGCAGCGGGGTAATTTACAGTATTACAGCAGCATAGAGTATAGTGCAAACAAGAGACATAGTAAAAAAAAAACAAGATCAAAACAACTATTATAAATAAGTAAAACAGTTATAATGCAGTAAAGAATATTAAATAAGTAAAAAAAACTCCATGATAACTAAAATATTATATATACAGACAGAATAATTATAGTATTGCACAGTGTATTTATATTGCACAGATTTTTAGTGTTGTGTGGTCTACTGGGATGGTAGACAGAGCTGGTTGTGCAGCCTGACAGCAGCAGGAAGGAAGGACCTGCAGTACCTCTCCTTCACACACCGGGGGTGAAGCAGCCGGTGGCTGAAAGAGCTGTACAGAGCTGCCAGGGTGTCCTGCATGGGGTGGGAGGTGTTGTCCATCAGGGATGATAGCTTGGCCATCATCCTCCTCTCTCCCACCACTTCCAATGTATCTAGTGGACACCCCAGCACACAGCTGGCATTCCTGACAAGTTTGTTAAGTCTATTTTTGTCGGCTGTCGAGATGCTGCTGCTCCAGCAGACCACTCCATAGAAGATGGCTGATGCCACCACAGAGTCTCTCTGAGAGTCAGTCTCAGTAACTGTGATTTATGTGTAGATTTAGTGTGTTATCATGTGAAAAAACAGTAATTGTAATGGTTGCTGGCTGCGTTGACATATTTGTTATTTAATTGAAAGGGTCAAATAGCTTAAGTCCTAGTAGTAGTGACCAGGTACACAATGTGGTCTGTCAGCAGCCAGTGCCCATGAGCAAGACACCACACCCTCTAACTGCCCACTGATCCTAATACCACTATGGGTTGAATGCAGAGGCTACATTGTGAATGTGGATGTGTACAATTCAATGAGACATATAAATTAGTAGACATTAACAAAAGGAAGCTTTAGTTGAATCATGGCACTAAGTCGAGCATCAAGTGTATTTGGCAACGATTTACACACACTCTAAACTTGCATGATATACTGGTGAATATCAGGGATGTCTTATCTATAATACTATTTAGTGATTTTTGACTTGTGTTAATCATATGCCTTATGTTATGGATGAAATCCATTGGTTAAAACTAAGGGCTCGTCCGGGATTTGAACCCGGGACCTCTCGCACCCTAAGCGAGAATCATACCCCTAGACCAACGAGCCATAGTTCAATGCTGGAAAAGAGGGACTAGATGCCGTCCCCCTACTTACTCTTTGCAGACCTGCATTTAAGTTCTGCTCTGGTGATGTGGCATCTTGAAGACCTGTATCTAATCTGGTCAAAGAGCACCCTCTGCTGCTCAACATTTTACATCCCATTCAGCACTCTTCCTCTGAGCTCTTTACAGCCTTCTCATGTAGAACTGTGCCTCAATTTTGAGTTTTTTTGGCAACTGACCTCAACATCTGATGCATATCTCACGGTATGTTGGATGGCCTCACCCAAACAGACCTCAAATTGAAAACTAACCCCTTTGGGAGTTTGATATGGCTACTGGCTTTTCCTAAACTCTGCTAAGGGTTTGCACCTTTCTGATCATCCGGATTGCTGTTTCCTTTGTTTTCCCTCAGCATCTTTCATCAGTGGGTTTGATGACAAGTGAGCTCAAACATCAACTTCACATGAAAAACAAACTGCATTTTCTTATGACTAATCATGTATTCATTTTTATGTCAAGGTCTGTGTGTTTTATTTCATTAAAGCATATTTATAAAAACGCAGATGAAGGGCCATCATTAGGAGAGGGCCTGGTTGTAACTATTAAGCAACTTATTACCGGAGGCCTGACCTGGACCTTTGTTAGTGGTGTGTTTTTAAAAGTATTTTATGTTTCCATGAGCTTTGAGCTAAAGTTGACCATGAGCTGTACCTGTGAAAAATAGTTCAAAGTACAAACAGGGGACATCTTTGAGGAGCAGGTCCTATTTCAGAAAAATGTTGCCATTTTTAGCTTTGCCTGTATTTTTCTTAGATTTCATCACAGATGAATGTTCTCATAAACTGTTTAAGAAGATTGTTTCTGATATTTTTTTCTTGTTTTTTCTCCAGATTATCATCACTTGGATTTTTAGGACTGCTAATTTTTTTAATCTTCATTGACACATTAAGGTTGGCCAAATTATCAGTCCAACTGATGAGTGAATTTGCCTAGATTCTCCTACATTGCCCATTATTGTCATTTGTGCAGTAGATAAGTCTAAAGTACAATATTAACATCCTCTTATCAGACTGCTCCTCTACTCTCCCCACAGCATCTATCGTTTTTGCTTTAAGATGCATTTTCTGTACCAGTGAGTTGCGTAACAGTCATAGGAAAAGCCTGTTCTGTTCTTTTTGTGTACTTGAAATTAATCTTTCAGCAAATTACATAATCTGGTGAATCAGTGTTAATGACTGAATATCTGGCGATAGCAATGTTCTTTCCTACCCTGTTACTAGAGTGTGGAGATGAAGCATTCCAATATTAAATGTAAGTCATTTAGCAGCTGGCTAGTTAGCTAGCTAATTCCACCATGCTTTCATGCTCCAGTGGTTACAGAAAGTGAGTGGAATAGTGGGCTTGTGACCAGTGGCAAGACTCCTCCACTCCGCTGGGAGTCTTTATTATTAAATTTAGTGCCCCATACAACTAACACACATACAACTGACGTTCACATAGTCTGCTAAAGTGTTTTCTTGTTGAGGATGCCTTCAATGATTTAAATTGTTCGTTTTTTTATGTAAAAATTATTTTGTAATTTTATTCCTTATTGATAAGATAGGACAAGCCACGTGAATTTTATAGTTTACAATCATTTAAGCACAATTTTGAAAATAGAGCTCATTTGTCAAAACAAAACACCCGATTCACACAAGCACAAACACAAGTAGGACCTTATATATCGTCACCACGTGGCACATACAGTATATTGGCTGTTACGATCTGATCCTGTTTAAACAAATGACACACTCCTGTGCTCAATCAAAAATACTTTTAATATTTTCACCTTTTTAAGGATATAGTCTGAGTCAGATTTTTCAGCATTATTGTTAGAGTGAAGCACATGAATAAATTAAACAAACACAACACACAAGACTAGCAGTACTGCACACTGATGAAAACATGTATTTCTCTCCACACTGAAAAATCAATCAGTACACCGATGCATTTCCAAAGGTTGCATTTTGCACTGCAAATCAGAACAGCAGCAAATCAGAACAGCAGCCTATGCATGTTTTTGAAAACTCACTGCTATGCAGGCTTCCATTGTTGTTGTAGTAAATAGATACTCACCTGTGGTCTTTTTATAGTGCATACAACCTGATTGATGGGTCAACAACCAAGTATTAAGGTGTTTCGCAAGGTGGCACGTGTATCGGCCAATTGGTCAATGGATGTTGCATATTGGATGGTGCAAGTCTTTCGAAATTGCAAAAAAATAGACTTTATGTCAGATTCTTCTGTCTTAGGTAGAGAACTGTGTGCAGTGTGTTTCAAAAAGTGCCATGTTGAATTGCAAATTGGGTGCAAAGCAGAAAAAATGTGTTTAGAGTTTTGTACACTTGAGCTGAGGTTTGGCTCTCTGAGAGTCAGTCTCAGTAACTGTGATTTATGTGTAGATTTAGTGTGTTATCATGTGAAAAAAAGTAATTGTAATGTTTGCTGGCTGCGTTGACATATTTGTTATTTAAGTGAAAGGGTCAAATAGCTTAAGCAATTGATAGCAATGTATTTGGAGCCAAGGCTCCTGAGAGACGTCTCATCTGTTGTTGCTGACAATACCATCCACTATTCACCTTTTTGTAACCATGTTTCATATTTTGTATGCACTCTATTTATTATTTCATTTTACACCTATCGTATCTTTGTTTATATTTTATTTGTATAATTATATTTTAATCAGTGTACTAGAAGAGGCACGAAAGGTGTAATAGTAGCTTGCTCTTTTGGGGACATGCCATGACAATCTGAGGGTCATCGGCTCAAGTCCTAGTAGTAGTGACCAGGTACACAATGTGGTCTGTCAGCAGCCAGTGCCCATGAGCAAGACACCATACCCTCTAACTGCCCACTGATCCTAATACCACTATGGGTTGAATGCAGAGGCTACATTTTTAATGTGGATGTGTACTATTCAATGAGACATATAAGTTAGTAGACATTAATAAAAGAAAGCTTTGGTTGAATCATGGCACTAAGTCAAGCATCAAGTGTATTTGGCAACATTTTACACACACTGTAAATTTGCCAGTGAATTCCAATGGATGTCTTGACTACAGCACTTTTCAGTGATTTTCGACTTCTGTTAATCATACGCTTTTTGTTATACCCGATGAAACCCATTGTTAAAAGTCAGGGCTCGTCCGGGATTTGAACCCGGGACCTCTCGCACCCAAAGCGAGAATCATACCCCTAGACCAACGAGCCATATTTCAATACTGGAAAAGAGGGCCTAGATGCCGTCCCCCTACTTACTCTTTGCAGACCTGCATTTAAGTTCTGCTCTGGTGATGTGGCATCTTGAAGACCTGTATCTAATCTGGTCAAAGAGCACCCTCTGCTGCTCAACATTTTACCTCCCATTCAGCACTCTTCCTCTGAGCTCTTTACAGCATTCTCAAGTAGAACTGGGCATTTTGAGGTTATTTTTTGTCAACTGACATCATCATATGCTACATATCTCACTCAAACAGACCTCAAGTTGAAAACTCACCCATTTTGGAGTGTGATATGGCTACTGGCTTTTCCTAAACTCTGCTAAGGGTTTGCACCTTTTTCTTCATCCGGTTTGTTGATTCCTTTGTTTTCCCTCACCCACTGATCTATTGACAGTGGGTCTGAAGACACTTGAGCTCAAACATTAGCTTCACATAAAAAACAAACTGCATTTTCTTAGGACAAATCATGTCTTCATTTTTATGTCAAAGTCTGTGGGTTTTATTTCATTAAAGCATATTTATGAAGACGTAAATGAAGGGCCATCACTAGGAGAGGGCCTGGTTGTAACTATCAAGCAACTTATTACCGGAGGCCTGACCTGGACCTTTGTTAGTGGTGTGTTTTTAACAGTGGCGAAATGTCAGGGCCTTCAAGGTATTCAGAGAAGGCCCTTGAATCCTCAAATCAAAAAAATAAAAAACATATCTGATTAATTCTGTTAATAAAATAAAATAAAATTTAAAATTACGCCGACTTGTTTCTGTTGTTTTCCGTCCATGCTTTGCTTATTCGAGTGGTTTAATGTTGGAAAAAAATGCAACCAATCAGATATTTTTCTCTACGTGTCTCTGGGTAGAATATCGTCCATCCAGGGTATTCTATTGCTTTGATAGAATGCCCTGACAATTGAACGTAATGAGAGCGTACGTTTGGATTGACAATTTGATCAACCAATAATATTTGGATTTGTAGCCAATGGGCGTATTCTCTCATAATTTTCCCGGCTCCAGGGTATTCTAGAAGACCCGCTCACGAAACCTAGCTTAATGCTAATTAGCGATCGATAGCTGACTCTGAAAATGGCAACAGGTGGAGATAATATTCACGCAGCCGGTGGTGAAGATATCGTAGCAGGTGGAGATGATATTATTGCCGATTTATTATCAGTGCCCTTTTCAAGACGATAACTAGAACAACATCATTTTTGAAGATGGAGCAGTAACATTATGTTTTGCATATAACATAAAAGCGGCCAGGGACGACCATATTTCTAGTTAGTATTTTTTTTATTTGTAGGGAGGTATAGAAGGGCCCATTCTGATAGTTACGATTCGCCACTGGTTTTTAAGAAGATTGCTTCTGATGTTTTTTTCTGGTTTTCCAAGATTACCGTCATTGGGATTTGTAGGCTTGCAAATTTTTTAATCTTCATCATTTTCTGTACCAGTGAGTTTCTGTTCTTTTTGTGTACGTTACCATCATAGGTGAAAAATGACCTGTTCTGTTCTTTTTGTTCTCATAAACTGTTTAAGAAGATTGTTTCTGATGTTTCTTCTCCAGATTATTCAATTTTTAGGACTTTCTTCATTGCACATTAAGGTTGGCCAAATTATCAGTCCAGTGATGAGTGAATTGCAGATTCTCCTACATTGTTAATGACTAGATATATCTAAATGTACAATATTAACATCCTCTTATCAGACTGCTCCTCGTCTCTCCCACAGCATCTATCGTTTTTGCTTTAGGATCATTTTTCTGTACCAGTCAGTTGCGTAACAGTCATAGGAAAAGCCTGTTCTGTTCTTTTTGTGTACTTGAAATTAAGCTTTCAGCAAATTACATAATCTGGTGAATCAGTGTTAATGACTGAATATCTGGCGATGGCAATGTTCTTTCCTACCCTGTTACTAGAGTGTGGAGATGAAGCATTAAAATGTTAAATGTAAGTCATTTAGCAGCTGGCTAGTTAGCTAGCTAATTCCACCATGCTTTCATGCTCAAGTGGTTACAGAAAGTAAGATAAAATAAGATAAGATAATCCTTTATTAGTCCTGCAGCGGGGTAATTTACAGTATTACAGCAGCATAGAGTATAGTGCAAACAAGAGACATAGTAAAAAAAAACAAGATCAAAACAACTATTATAAATAAGTAAAACAGTTATAATGCAGTAAAGAATATTAAATAAGTAAAAAAAACTCCATGATAACTAAAATATTATATATACAGACAGAATAATTATAGTATTGCACAGTGTATTTATATTGCACAGATTTTTAGTGTTGTGTGGTCTACTGGGATGGTAGACAGAGCTGGTTGTGCAGCCTGACAGCAGCAGGAAGGAAGGACCTGCAGTACCTCTCCTTCACACACCGGGGGTGAAGCAGCCGGTGGCTGAAAGAGCTGTACAGAGCTGCCAGGGTGTCCTGCATGGGGTGGGAGGTGTTGTCCATCAGGGATGATAGCTTGGCCATCATCCTCCTCTCTCCCACCACTTCCAATGTATCTAGTGGACACCCCAGCACACAGCTGGCATTCCTGACAAGTTTGTTAAGTCTATTTTTGTCGGCTGTCGAGATGCTGCTGCTCCAGCAGACCACTCCATAGAAGATGGCTGATGCCACCACAGAGTCTCTCTGAGAGTCAGTCTCAGTAACTGTGATTTATGTGTAGATTTAGTGTGTTATCATGTGAAAAAACAGTAATTGTAATGGTTGCTGGCTGCGTTGACATATTTGTTATTTAATTGAAAGGGTCAAATAGCTTAAGTCCTAGTAGTAGTGACCAGGTACACAATGTGGTCTGTCAGCAGCCAGTGCCCATGAGCAAGACACCACACCCTCTAACTGCCCACTGATCCTAATACCACTATGGGTTGAATGCAGAGGCTACATTGTGAATGTGGATGTGTACAATTCAATGAGACATATAAATTAGTAGACATTAACAAAAGGAAGCTTTAGTTGAATCATGGCACTAAGTCGAGCATCAAGTGTATTTGGCAACGATTTACACACACTCTAAACTTGCATGATATACTGGTGAATATCAGGGATGTCTTATCTATAATACTATTTAGTGATTTTTGACTTGTGTTAATCATATGCCTTATGTTATGGATGAAATCCATTGGTTAAAACTAAGGGCTCGTCCGGGATTTGAACCCGGGACCTCTCGCACCCTAAGCGAGAATCATACCCCTAGACCAACGAGCCATATTTCAATGCTGGAAAAGAGGGACTAGATGCCGTCCCCCTACTTACTCTTTGCAGACCTGCATTTAAGTTCTGCTCTGGTGATGTGGCATCTTGAAGACCTGTATCTAATCTGGTCAAAGAGCACCCTCTGCTGCTCAACATTTTACATCCCATTCAGCACTCTTCCTCTGAGCTCTTTACAGCCTTCTCATGTAGAACTGTGCCTCAATTTTGAGTTTTTTTGGGCAACTGACCTCAACATCTGATGCATATCTCACGGTATGTTGGATGGCCTCACCCAAACAGACCTCAAATTGAAAACTAACCCCTTTGTGAGTTTGATATGGCTACTGGCTTTCCCTAAACTCTGCTAAGGGTTTGCACCTTTCTGATCATCCGGATTGCTGTTTCCTTTGTTTTCCCTCAGCATCTTTCATCAGTGGGTTTGAAGACAAGTGAGCTCAAACATCAACTTCACATGAAAAACAAACTGCATTTTCTTATGACTAATCATGTATTCATTTTTATGTCAAGGTCTGTGTGTTTTATTTCATTAAAGCATATTTATAAAAACGCAGATGAAGGGCCATCATTAGGAGAGGGCCTGGTTGTAACTATTAAGCAACTTATTACCGGAGGCCTGACCTGGACCTTTGTTAGTGGTGTGTTTTTAAAAGTATTTTATGTTTCCATGAGCTTTGAGCTAAAGTTGACCATGAGCTGTACCTGTGAAAGATAATTCAAAGTACAAACAGCCTGGGACATCTTTGAGGAGCAGGTCCTATTTCAGAAAAATGTTGCCATTTTTAGCTTTGCCTGTATTTTTCTTAGCTGTCATCACAGATGAATGTTCTCATAAACTGTTTAAGAAGATTGTTTCTGATATTTTTTTCTTGTTTTTTCTCCAGATTATCATCACTTGGATTTTTAGGACTGCTAATTTTTTTAATCTTCATTGACACATTAAGGTTGACCAAATTATCAGTCCAACTGATGAGTGAATTTGCCTAGATTCTCCTACATTGCCCATTTTTGTCATTTGTGCAGTAGATAAGTCTAAAGTACAATATTAACATCCTCTTATCAGACTGCTCCTCTACTCTCCCCACAGCATCTATCGTTTTTGCTTTAAGATGCATTTTTCTGTACCAGTCAGTTGCGTAACAGTCATAGGAAAAGCCTGTTCTGTTCTTTTTGTGTACTTGAAATTAAGCTTTCAGCAAATTACATAATCTGGTGAATCAGTGTTAATGACTGAATATCTGGCGATAGCAATGTTCTTTCCTACCCTGTTACTAGAGTGTGGAGATGAAGCATTCCAATATTAAATGTAAGTAATTTAGCAGCTGGCTAGTTAGCTAGCTAATTCCACCATGCTTTCATGCTCCAGTGGTTACAGAAAGTGAGTGGAATAGTGGGCTTGTGACCAGTGGCAAGACTCCTCCACTCCGCTGGGAGTCTTTATTATTAAATTTAGTGCCCCATACAACTAACACACATACAACTGACGTTCACATAGTCTGCTAAAGTGTTTTCTTGTTGAGGATGCCTTCAATGATTTAAATTGTTCGTTTTTTTATGTAAAAATTATTTTGTAATTTTATTCCTTATTGATAAGATAGGACAAGCCACGTGAATTTTATAGTTTACAATCATTTAAGCACAATTTTGAAAATAGAGCTCATTTGTCAAAACAAAACACCCGATTCACACAAGCACAAACACAAGTAGGACCTTATATATCGTCACCGCGTGGCACATACAGTATATTGGCTGTTATGATCTGATCCTGTTTAAACAAATGACACACTCCTGTGCTCAATCAAAAATACTTTTAATATTTTCACCTTTTTAAGGATATAGTCTGAGTCAGATTTTTCAGCATTATTGTTAGAGTGAAGCACATGAATAAATTAAACAAACACAACAACCAAGACTAGCAGTACTGCACACTGATGAAAACATGTATTTCTCTCCACACTGAAAAATCAATCAGTACACCGATGCATTTCCAAAGGTTGCATTTTGCACTGCAAATCAGAACAGCAGCAAATCAGAACAGCAGCCTATGCATGTTTTTGAAAACTCACTGCTATGCTGGCTTCCATTGTTGTTGTAGTAAATAGATACTCACCTGTGGTCTTTTTATAGTGCATACAACCTGATTGATGGGTCAACAACCAAGTATTAAGGTGTTTCGCAAGGTGGCACGTGTATCGGCCAATTGGTCAATGGATGTTGCATATTGGATGGTGCAAGTCTTTCGAAATTGCAAAAAAATAGACTTTATGTCAGATTCTTCTGTCTTAGGTAGAGAACTGTGTGCAGTGTGTTTCAAAAAGTTCCATGTTGAATTGCAAATTGGGTGCAAAGCAGAAAAAATGTGTTTAGAGTTTTGTACACTTGAGCTGAGGTTTGGCTCTCTGAGAGTCAGTCTCAGTAACTGTGATTTATGTGTAGATTTAGTGTGTTATCATGTGAAAAAAAGTAATTGTAATGTTTGCTGGCTGCGTTGACATATTTGTTATTTAAGTGAAAGGGTCAAATAGCTTAAGCAATTGATAGCAATGTATTTGGAGCCAAGGCTCCTGAGAGACGTCTCATCTGTTGTTGCTGACAATACCATCCGCTATTCACCTTTTTGTAACCATGTTTCATATTTTGTATGCACTCTATTTATTATTTCATTTTACACCTATCGTATCTTTGTTTATATTTTATTTGTATAATTATATTTTAATCAGTGTACTAGAAGAGGCACGAAAGGTGTAATAGTAGCTTGCTCTTTTGGGGACATGCCATGGCAATCTGAGGGTCATCGGCTCAAGTCCTAGTAGTAGTGACCAGGTACACAATGTGGTCTGTCAGCAGCCAGTGCCCATGAGCAAGACACCATACCCTCTAACTGCCCACTGATCCTAATACCACTATGGGTTGAATGCAGAGGCTACATTTTTAATGTGGATGTGTACTATTCAATGAGACATATAAGTTAGTAGACATTAATAAAAGAAAGCTTTGGTTGAATCATGGCACTAAGTCAAGCATCAAGTGTATTTGGCAACATTTTACACACACTGTAAATTTGCCAGTGAATTCCAATGGATGTCTTGACTACAGCACTTTTCAGTGATTTTCGACTTCTGTTAATCATACGCTTTTTGTTATACCCGATGAAATCCATTGGTTAAAAGTCAGGGCTCGTCCGGGATTTGAACCCGGGACCTCTCGCACCCAAAGCGAGAATCATACCCCTAGACCAACGAGCCATATTTCAATGCTGGAAAAGAGGGACTAGATGCCGTCCCCCTACTTACGCTTTGCAGACCTGCATTTAAGTTCTGCTCTGGTGATGTGGCATCTTGAAGACCTGTATCTAATCTGGTCAAAGAGCACCCTCTGCTGCTCAACAGTTTACCTCCCATTCAGCACTCTTCCTCTGAGCTCTTTACAGCATTCTCAAGTAGAACTGGGCATTTTGAGGTTATTTTTTGTCAACTGACATCATCATATGCTACATATCTCACTCAAACAGACCTCAAGTTGAAAACTCACTCATTTTGGAGTGTGATATGGCTACTGGCTTTTCCTAAACTCTGCTAAGGGTTTGCACCTTTTTCTTCATCCGGTTTGTTGATTCCTTTGTTTTCCCTCACCCACTGATCTATTGACAGTGGGTCTGAAGACACTTGAGCTCAAACATTAGCTTCACATAAAAAACAAACTGCATTTTCTTAGGACAAATCATGTCTTCATTTTTATGTCAAAGTCTGTGGGTTTTATTTCATTAAAGCATATTTATGAAGACGTAAATGAAGGGCCATCACTAGGAGAGGGCCTGGTTGTAACTATCAAGCAACTTATTACCGGAGGCCTGACCTGGACCTTTGTTAGTGGTGTGTTTTTAACAGTGGCGAAATGTCAGGGCCTTCAAGGTATTCAGAGAAGGCCCTTGAATCCTCAAATCAAAAAAATAAAAAACATATCTGATTAATTCTGTTAATAAAATAAAATAAAATTTAAAATTACGCCGACTTGTTTCTGTTGTTTTCCGTCCATGCTTTGCTTATTCGAGTGGTTTAATGTTGGGAAAAAAATGCAACCAATCAGATATTTTTCTCTACGTGTCTCTGGGTAGAATATCGTCCATCCAGGGTATTCTATTTCTTTGATAGAATGCCCTGACAATTGAACGTAATGAGAGCGTACGTTTGGATTGACAATTTGATCAACCAATAATATTTGGATTTGTAGCCAATGGGCGTATTCTCTCATAATTTTCCCGGCTCCAGGGTATTCTAGAAGACCCGCTCACGAAACCTAGCTTAATGCTAATTAGCGATCGATAGCTGACTCTGAAAATGGCAACAGGTGGAGATAATATTCACGCAGCCGGTGGTGAAGATATCTGGAGATGATATTATTGCCGATTTATTATCAGTGCCCTTTTCAAGACGATAACTAGAACAACATCATTTTTGAAGATGGAGCAGTAACATTATGTTTTGCATATAACATAAAAGCGGCCAGGGACGACCATATTTCTAGTTAGTATTTTTTTTATTTGTAGGGAGGTATAGAAGGGCCCATTCTGATAGTTACGATTCGCCACTGGTTTTTAAGAAGATTGCTTCTGATGTTTTTTTCTGGTTTTCCAAGATTACCGTCATTGGGATTTGTAGGCTTGCAAATTTTTTAATCTTCATCATTTTCTGTACCAGTGAGTTGCGTACCATCATAGGAAAAGCCTGTTCTGTTCTTTTGTGTACTTGAAATTAAGCTTTCAGCAAATTACAATCTGGTGAATCAGTGTTAATGACTGAATATCTGGCGATGGCAATGTTCTTTCCTACCCTGTCATAGAGTATAGTGCAAACAAGAGACATAGTAAAAAAAACAAGATCAAAACAACTATTATAAATAAGTAAAACAGTTATAATGCAGTAAAGAATATTAAATAAGTAAAAAAAACTCCATGATAACTAAAATATTATATATACAGACAGAATAATTATAGTATTGCACAGTGTATTTATATTGCACAGATTTTTAGTGTTGTGTGGTCTACTGGGATGGTAGACAGAGCTGGTTGTGCAGCCTGACAGCAGCAGGAAGGAAGGACCTGCAGTACCTCTCCTTCACACACCGGGGTGAAGCAGCCGGTGGCTGAAAGAGCTGTACAGAGCTGCCAGGGTGTCCTGCATGGGGTGGGAGGTGTTGTCCATCAGGGATGATAGCTTGGCCATCATCCTCCTCTCTCCCACCACTTCCAATGTATCTAGTGGACACCCCAGCACACAGCTGGCATTCCTGACAAGTTTGTTAAGTCTATTTTTGTCGGCTGTCGAGATGCTGCTGCTCCAGCAGACCACTCTATAGAAGATGGCTGATGCCACCACAGAGTCTCTCTGAGAGTCAGTCTCAGTAACTGTGATTTTATGTGTAGATTTAGTGTGTTATCATGTGAAAAACAGTAATTGTAATGGTTGCTGGCCAAGTGCTTGACATATTTGTTATTTAATTGAAAGGGTCAAATAGCTTAAGTCCTAGTAGTAGTGACCAGGTACACAATGTGGTCTGTCAGCAGCCAGTGCCCATGAGCAAGACACCACACCCTCTAACCCACTGATCTAATACCACTATGGGTTGAATGCAGAGGCTACATTGTGAATGTGGATGTGTACAATTCAATGAGACATATAAGTTAGTCGACATTAACAAAAGGAAGCTTTAGTTGAATCATGGCACTAAGTCGAGCATCAAGTGTATTTGGCAACAATTTACACACACTCTAAACTTGCATGATATACTGGTGAATATCAGGGATGTCTTATCTATAATACTATTTAGTGATTTTTGACTTGTGTTAATCATATGCCTTATGTTATGGATGAAATCCATTGGTTAAAACTAAGGGCTCGTCCGGGATTTGAACCCGGGACCTCTCGCACCCTAAGCGAGAATCATACCCCTAGACCAACGAGCCATATTTCAATGCTGGAAAAGAGGGACTAGATGCCGTCCCCCTACTTACTCTTTGCAGACCTGCATTTAAGTTCTGCTCTGGTGATGTGGCATCTTGAAGACCTGTATCTAATCTGGTCAAAGAGCACCCTCTGCTGCTCAACATTTTACATCCCATTCAGCACTCTTCCTCTGAGCTCTTTACAGCCTTCTCATGTAGAACTGTGCCTCAATTTTGAGGGTTTTTTTGGCAACTGACCTCAACATCTGGTGCATATCTCATGGTATGTTGGATGGCCTCACCCAAACAGACCTCAAATTGAAAACTAACCCCTTTGTGAGTTTGATATGGCTACTGGCTTTTCCTAAACTCTGCTAAGGGTTTGCACCTTTCTGATCATCCGATTGCTGTTTCCTTTGTTTTCCCTCAGCATCTTTCATCAGTGGGTTTGAAGACAAGTGAGCTCAAACATCAACTTCACATGAAAAACAAACTGCATTTTCTTATGACAAATCATGTATTCATTTTTATGTCAAGGTCTGTGTGTTTTATTTCATTAAAGCATATTTATAAAAACGCAGATGAAGGGCCATCATTAGGAGAGGGCCTGGTTGTAACTATTAAGCAATTTATTACCGGAGGCCTGACCTGGACCTTTGTTAGTGGTGTGTTTTTAAACAGTATTTTATGTTTCCCATGAGCTTTGAGCAAACGTTTACCAAGAGCTGTACCTGTGAAAAATAGTTCAAAGTAGAAACAGCCTGGGACATCTTTGAGGAGCAGGTCCTATTTCAGAAATATGTTGCCATTTTTAGCTTTGCCTGTATTTTTCTTAGGTTTCATCACAGATGAATGTTCTCATAAACTGTTTAAGAAGATTGTTTCTGATAT
>NW_026552595.1:0-1955 GCF_027596085.1 Anoplopoma fimbria | reverse complement strand
GAGAGGAGGAAAAAGTGGAAAGGAGAGATTGGAAGTTAAGAAGGTCCTCCGGGAGTTTGCCTGTTCTCCATTTACGCTCAGCCGCTCTTAGGCTCCGTCTATCAGTACGCACTGAGTCCGACAGCCACGGGGCAGGAGGAGTTGGCCGTAGGCCTGGAGGTGAAGGGACAGAGGTTGTCCAAAGAGGAGGAAAGGGTGGAGAGGAGAAGATCAGTAGCAGTATCGGGGGATAGGAGAGAGAAGGATTCAGGGTCAGGAGGGCAGAGGTAACGGAAGAGGAAAGATCAGCGGGGGAGAGGGAGCGGAGGTGACTACGGGTAGAAACCATGTGGGTAGGTGGAGGAAGTAAGGGGGGAGAGGAGAGGGAGAGGGAGTAGGACATGAAGTAGTGGTCCGAGAGCTGGAGGGGAGTGACAGAGAGGTTAGCAGTAGAACAGTGTCTAGTGAAGATAAGATCCAGCTGGTTGCCGGCCTTGTGGGTAGGAGGAGAAGAGGAGCGATAGAGGTCAAAGGAGGAGAGGAAGGAAAGCAGCGGTTCTAACTTATCAGTCTGGATGTTGAAGTCGCCGAGCATGATGAGACTAGTGTGTCAAGCTCCTCCAGGAACTCACCAAGAGGGCCTGGTGGGCGATACACAACAGCAATGGTGAGCTTGACTGGATAAGTGACAGTAACAGCATGAAATTCAAAAGAGGAAGGGGAGAACTGTGGAACAGAGACAAGAGAGTATTTCCATTTTGGGGAAATTAGCAGACCAGTGCCACCACCTCGCCTCGCAGCTCTGGGAGTGTGAGAGAAGGAGTACACATCTGACATGTTTGTTTGTTGTTTGTTGTGACTGTGTTTGTTTGTTGTTTGTTGTGTTTGTTTTGTTGTGTGTTGTGATCGTCTGACCCTCTCATCATAAACAGTTTATTCAGAGTGTTTCTCATCATAAACAGTTTATTCAGAGTGTTTCTCATCATAAACAGTTTATTCAGAGTGTTTCTCATCATAAACAGTTTATTCAGAGTGTTTCTCATCATAAACAGTTTATTCAGAGTGTTTCTCATCATAAACAGTTTATTCAGAGTGTTTCTCATCATAAACAGTTTATTCAGAGTGTTTCTCATCATAAAGTAAACCAGCTGTTTCTCTATAAACAGACATGAGAGAGACGTTTCCTTTAAACCTCATTTCTTGGTTTATTCTGCTGAATCTGCTCAGAGGAGACAGATGTTTATTCATGATAATTTGTATGAAACATGTCAGGAGGAAAATCCAGATTGATCTTCTGAATCAGACAGTTTATGAAGTGAAGTGAAGTCAACGTGAACGTTCTCTCTAGTTCCTCGTGTGTTCACCGTAAACAAACACTGAAGAAGAACCAGAGAGAAGATGAAGAACCTCAGACAGAACATGACATCATCATTTTGTCTTCAATTCAATTCAGTTTATTTTGTATATCCCAGAATCTCCTCTGTCCTTAGACCCTCACATCCTCTGTCCTTAGACCCTCACATCCTCTGTCCTTAGACCCTCACATCCTCTGTCCTTAGACCCTCACATCCTCTGTCCTTAGACCCTCACCTCCTCTGTCCTTAGACCCTCACATCCTCTGTCCTTACACCCTCACATCCTCTGTCCTTACACCCTCACATCCTCTGTCCTTAGACCCTCACATCCTCTGTCCTTAGACCCTCACATCCTCTGTCCTTACACCCTCACCTCCTCTGTCCTTAGACCCTCACCTCCTCTGTCCTTACACCCTCACCTCCTCTGTCCTTACACCCTCACATCCTCTGTCCTTACACCCTCACATCCTCTGTCCTTACACCCTCACCTCCTCTGTCCTTAGACCCTCACATCCTCTGTCCTTAGACCCTCACCTCCTCTGTCCTTAGACCCTCACCTCCTCTGTCCTTACACCCTCACATCCTCTGTCCTTAGACCCTCACATCCTCTGTCCTTAGACC
>NW_026552594.1:0-1573 GCF_027596085.1 Anoplopoma fimbria | reverse complement strand
GAAACAGTGGTGCCATCAGCCTGTCTCTCCATGCTGCTCCATCCGCGAGAAAATGACCGCGACCGCCGGCTGAAAACGTCCGTAAAAGAGAGAGCATGGAGTGGGGAAACAGTGGTGCCATCAGCCTGTCTCTCCATGCTGCTCCATCCGCGAGAAAATGACCGCGACCGCCGGCTGAAAACGTCCGTAAAAGAGAGAGCATGGAGTGGGGAAACAGTGGTGCCATCAGCCTGTCTCTCCATGCTGCTCCATCCGCGAGAAAATGACCGCGACCGCCGGCTGAAAACGTCCGTAAAAGAGAGAGCATGGAGTGGGGAAACAGTGGTGCCATCAGCCTGTCTCTCCATGCTGCTCCATCCGCGAGAAAATGACCGCGACCGCCGGCTGAAAACGTCCGTAAAAGAGAGAGCATGGAGTGGGAAACAGTGGTGCCATCAGCCTGCCTCTCCATGCTGCTCCATCCGCGAGAAAATGACCGCGACCGCCGGCTGAAAAAAACGTCCGTAAAAGAGAGAGGTTATGGAGTGGGAAACAGTGGTGCCATCAGCCTGCCTCTCTCCATGCTGCTCCATCCGCGAGAAAATGACCGCGACCGCCGGCTGAAAACGCCGTAAAAAGAGAGCATGGAGTGGGGAAACAGTGGTGCCATCAGCCTGTCTTCTCCATGCTGCTCCATCCGCGAGAAAATGACCGACCGCCGGCTGAAAACGTCCGTGAAAAGAGTGCATGAAGTGGGGAAACAGTGGTGCCATCAGCCTGTCTCTCCATGCTGCTCCATCCGCGAGAAAATGACCGCGACCGCCGGCTGAAAACGTCCGTAAAAGAGAGAGTAATGGAGTGGGAAACAGTGGTGCATCAGCCTGTCTCTCCATGCTGCTCCATCCGCGAGAAAATGACCGCGACCGCCGGCTGAAAGGTCCGTAAAAGAGAGAGCATGGAGTGGGGAAAACAGTGGTGCCATCAGCCCGCCTCTCCATGCTGCTCCATCCGCGAGAAAATGACCGCGACCGCCGGCTGAAAACGTCCGGTGAAAAGAGTGCATGAAGTGGGGAAAACAGTGGTGCCATCAGCCTGTCTCTCCATGCTGCTCCATCCGCGAGAAAATGACCGCGACCGCCGGCCCGAAAACGTCCGTAAAAGAGTCCGGTCTTCCATGCCCCATCCGCGGAATGACCGCGACAGGGAAACAGAGGTGGATATCAGCCTGTCTCTCCATGCTGCTCCATCCGCGAGAAAATGACCACTGACCGGCTGAAAACGTCCGTAAAAGAGAGAGTATGGAGGGAAACAGTGGTGCCATCAGCCTGCCTCTCCATGCTGCTCCATCCGCGAGAAATGACCGCGACCGCCGGCTTAAAAACGTCCGTAAAAGAGAGTGCATGGAGTGGGGAAAC
Organism: Anoplopoma fimbria; assembly: GCF_027596085.1. Classification (NCBI taxonomy): domain Eukaryota; kingdom Metazoa; phylum Chordata; class Actinopteri; order Perciformes; family Anoplopomatidae; genus Anoplopoma; species Anoplopoma fimbria. The sequence continues at coordinate 179 of NW_026552594.1, read as the reverse complement.
AGTGGTGCCATCAGCCTGTCTCTCCATGCTGCTCCATCCGCGAGAAAATGACCGCGACCGCCGGCTGAAAACGTCCGTAAAAGAGAGAGCATGGAGTGGGGAAACAGTGGTGCCATCAGCCTGCCTCTCCATGCTGCTCCATCCGCGAGAAAATGACCGCGACCGCCGGCTGAAAACGT
>NW_026552593.1:0-3512 GCF_027596085.1 Anoplopoma fimbria | reverse complement strand
ATATATATATATATACACATATATATGTGTATATATATATATATATATACATATATATGTGTATATATATATATATACACATATATATGTGTATATATATATATATATATACATATATATATATATATATATATACATATATATATACAGTCCCTGACAAAAGTCTTGTCACTTATCCATTTAGTAGAAACAACAGCTTATAACCTGACTTTTAATTTATCCATTGGTTTTAGAAATGGCTCATATGAAAGCTAAAAAACCTCCCAAATTATGTTTCTTGTGCTTCACTGAAGAAAGATTGATCATTTAATGAACACAGAAAGGTCAGATTTTGGCAAGACAAAAGTTTTGTCGCGAGAGTAATGTGAAAATTGAACAAATAATTTACTTCAAATACAAAAATATGTTGCATAACATCAGTGAATTAAGTAGTGGTGCTGTGAGATCCATATTTAATATCTTGTATGACTTCCATGAGCTTGAAGGACTGCATCCATGCGGTTTGACAATGATTCATACAATTTATTGATGAAGTCATCAGGAATAGCAAAGAAAGCAGTCTTACATGCCTCCCAGAGTTCATCAAGATTCTTTTGGTTTCATCTTCCATGCTTCCTCTTTCTTCTACCCCAGACATGCTCAATGATGTTCATGTCTGGTGACTGGGCTGCCCAGTCCTGGAGCACCTTGATCTTCTTTGCCTTGAGGAACTTTGATGTAGAGATGGAAGTATGCGATGGAGCACCACCCTGCTGCAAAATTTGACCCTTGTATGGTTGGGAATGTAAGAAGTAACTAATACTTCTGATATTTTAGGCTATTGATATTGCCTTCCACCCTGCAAAATCTCGCACACCCCCATACTGGATGTAACCCAGACCATGATTTTTTCCGCCACCAAACTTAACTGTTTTCTGGGTGAATCTCGGATCCATGCGGGCTCCAGTAGGTCTCCTGCAATATTTGCGGCGGCTGTGATGTAATTCAACCGAAGATTCATCTGAGAATCCACCTTCTGCCACTTTTCCAGCGTCCATCCTTTTTAGCAGGCTATGGGCCTTGGCAAATGCCACACGTTTTTTTTAATTGCCTTTTGTTTAGTGCTGGTTTCTGGGCACTGATTCGACCATGGAGGCCATTTCGAGACAGAATTCTACAAACTGTCCTGGTTGACACGGGACTTGAGGTGACCAGGCCTGGTGGAGCTCTGCTGCAGTGGAAAAGGGTCTGGCCTTGGATTTTCGAGCCAACAAACGGTCCTCCGAGCAGTTGTCTTGCGGGGTCTGCCGGACCTGGGCTTGTCAAAAACATCTCCAGTCTCTTCAAATCTTTTTCTTATTCTTTGTACTTGACGCTGAGACACATTGAAGGTGTCAGCCACCTCAGCAGTGGATCTGGTCTTCAGCCTCTTGATAATCAACGCTTTGGTCTCAGGGTGAATCTTAGGCATGTTGTCAGAGGTCAAGTTGCAGTTGATGTGAAGGTCTGGTGTGCTGGGGTTCTTTTTATACACACCCACTAATTGATTGATCAATTATTGATCACAGGTGAGGCTGTAATCTAGGATTGGGTGCATCATATGACAAGGCGACAAGACTTTTGTCTTTGCAAAAACTGACTCAGTGGGCTTTACCAAGCTGTGAACGTTAGAATGCTTTTCAGCAGTTTCGTTTGGCACCAAAACATTATTTCAAAAGCTGTTGGGATTGAAATTAGCCATTTCTTGTAAAAAAAAAAATTGATTACAAATATATTTGAGGGGCACTTAAGGTCAACTTGTACCCAAGCGACAAGACTTTTGTCAGGGACTGTATATATATATGTATGTGTGTATGTATGTATGTGTGTATGTATATATATATATATATGTATGTATATGTATGTATATACACAGTGGAGTACGGAAAGTATTCAGACCCTTTAAATTTTTCACCCTTTGTTTCATTGCAGCCATTTGCTAAAATCAAAAAAGTTCATTTTTTTTCGCATTAATGTACACTCAGCAACCCATCTTGACAGAAAAAAACAGAAATGTAGAAATTTTGCAAATTTATTAAAAAAGAAAAACTGAAATATCACATGGTCATAAGTATTCAGACCCTTTGCTCAGTATTGAGTAGAAGCACCCTTTTGAGCTAGTACAGCCATGAGTCTTCTTGGGAATGATGCAACAAGTTTCTCACACCTGGATTTGGGGATCCTCTGCCATTCTTCCTTGCAGATCCTCTCCAGTTCTGTCAGGTTGGATGGTGAACGTTGGTGGACAGCCATTTTCAGGTCTCTCAGAGATGCTCAATTGGGTTTAGGTCAGGGCTCTGGCTGGGCCAGTCAAGAATGGTCACAGACTTGTTCCGAAGCCACTCCTTTGTTATTTTAGCTGTGTGCTTCGGGTCATTGTCTTGTTGGAAGGTGAACCTTTGGCCCAGTCTGAGGTCCTGGAGCACTCTGGAGGAGGTTTTCTTCCAGGATATCTCTGTACTTGGCCGCATTCATCTTTTCCTTCAATTGCAACCAGTCGTCCTGTCCCTGCAGCTGAAAAACACCCCCATAGCATGATGCTGCCACCACCATGTTTCACTGTTGGGATTGTATTGGGCAGGTGATGAGCAGTGCCTGGTTTTCTCCCACACATACCGCTTAGAATTAACGCAAAAAAGTTCAATCTTGGTCTCATCAGACCAGAGAATCTTATTTCTCATAGTTTGGGAGTCCTCCATGTGTTTTTTGGCAAACTCTCTACTCTATGTCTTGCACTGAGGAGAGGCTTCCGTCGGGCCACTCTGCCATAAAGCCCCACACGACTGGTGGAGGGCTGCAGTGAAAGTTGACTTTGTGGGGCTTTTCTCCCATCTCCCTACTGCATCTCTGGAGCTCGGCCACAGTGATCTTTGGGTTCTTCTTTACCTCTCTCACAAAGGCTCTTCTCCCATGATTGCTCAGTTTGGCTGGACATTGAGGTCTAGAAGAGTTCTGGTCATCCCATACTTCTTCCATTTAAGGATTATGGAGGCCACTGTGCTCTTAGGAACCTTGAGTGCTGCAGAAATTCTTTTGTAACCTTGGCCAGATCTGTGCCTTGCCACAATTCTGTCTCTGAGCTCCTTGGGCAGTTCCTTCGACCTCATGATTCTCATTTGTTCTGACATGCACTGTGATGCTGTAAGGTCTTATATAGACAGGTGTGTGCCTTTCCTAATCAAGTCCAATCAGTTTAATTAAACACAGCTGGACTCCAATGAAGGAGTAGAACCATCTCAAGGAGGATCAGAAGAAATGGACAGCATGTGAGTTAAATATGAGTGTCACAGCAAAGGGTCTGAATACTTATGACCATGTGATATTTCAGTTTTTCTTTTTTAATAAATTTGCAAAAATTTCTACATTTCTGTTTTTTTCTGTCAAGATGGGTTGCTGAGTGTACATTAATGCGAAAAAAATGAACTTTTTCGATTTTAGCAAATGGCTGCAATGAAACAAAGAGTGAAAAATTTAAAGGGGTCTGAATACTTTCC
>NW_026552592.1:5000-24107 GCF_027596085.1 Anoplopoma fimbria | reverse complement strand
TCATTTGCCTGTGTTATTGGAAACTAATTCATCCATCATTTGTATTCTTCTTTAATTAATCTTGTTATCAATTAATTTGTTAATCGTATTAGAAATAAATGACCCATTCATCGCCATATTTCAAAGTGGGAACTAAAGATCAATGAACTCGCTACTTACACCTGAGACATTGAGACTGAATAACTTGTTGCCAAATTATTGAATTTATTTTTGTTAAAGTTTTTACGAGTGCAATATTTTATTTTTAAAGTAGTTTAACATACACTACAGCTGTTTAACCTTCCTGCCTGAGGGTGGTGCTGATGACTCTGTTTCTGTGTTTTAGAGGATGTGTTGCAGGTGATTGGACTGGAGATTAATGGTGCCTGTGTTTGTAAGTTAGCTTTATTACTAAAGGTTGTTAACTCTTTTGTTTTGGGCCATGCTCAGCCGTAGTTCTACCGTAGTCTGTGAATTAATCAATACTGTTTGGACTGTAAGGTGGTGGCACTGGTCATTCTTAGGAGTGGGTCAGAGGGAGTCACTATGTTAATGCTATGCTCTGTTTCCCTAGGCCGGGCGAACCACAAAAAACACCTGATTAAACCGGGGGACATTTACTAAGTTTAATTTGATGGTTCAGATTTTAACACGTAGACAAACTGATAAAGATACCTGAGCCAAGGACTCAGGTCAGAGACTGGTTCGAGCCTCAGTGTTAGGCCTGGCAGAACTTTAGTTTTTATAGTTTCCTCAGGTTGTTGATGTTTGACTTGGTCTACAAGTAGAACATCAAAGACTTGGTTACCACTGGCAACTCAGAGGCAACGTTTCAGTCAGATTATACCGTCATTACAGCATTGAAAATAAATCAAACTGCAAGTGAGGAATAAAATATGATGCTGCAGAATAAATTACACTTTAAGAGGTAGCAGAGAAAGTTACAGGATGACAGCAAAATGACACAGTCCACCATATAGACTTCATTAAGTGAGACCGATTTCAACAGATTCACTTTGTTGATCAGCACACTAACAGTGGCACCATTCAATTATTGTTGGGTTTTGCATTATGATCAGTGATTTAACACATTTCCATATCTTCTTTATTTCCACCTTGATCATACTGATATTAGGCTATATTATTTGTCTGAGATTAAGAGGCAGAAGTTACAATTTCCTGGCAAGCATTTGGTTAAACTACATGAATATTTCTTACTTTATTAGTCTTTTATACCTTTAATATTATATACTTTTCTTTTCTTATTATATACCATTCAGTTTGACTCACAGTTAGGTCGACCAAGGTCTGGACTGCTTCTGTCCTTCAACTCATCATCACCTATGAAAATACAGAAAAAACCCCAGATCAACTTCACATGTATATTTGAGATCCCTTTGGATTTATAGTAATATCCTTTTCACGTGCATGACCACAGTCGTGGTCTTTACTTGAGATCTGCCTCCCAAGCTAAACCTGACAGGTCTGGAGAAAATATCAAGTTCAGGTTTGGGCTGTGTTGTTGCCAAAAGTTTCAACCTTGGTTTGGTTATTCTGAATTATAAATTATTATCAATTAAGAAGTATTCCCTCTTTGTGTCCCTAACTCTGCCATTCCTTTCAGGTCAAGTGTGTGTTTGTTAAAGTAGATACACAAAGCCCAATGGGAAGAAGGAGAAAGATGAGGCTGTAGTCAGGCTGTTCTCATCCCGCGTTCAGAGCTACAGTGGATATAAAAGGTCTACACACTCCTGTTAAAATGCCATGTTTTTGTGATGTAAATAAATGAGACCAAGTTAAATCATGTCAGAACTTTTTCCACCATTAATGTGACCTATAACGTGAACAATTCAATTGAAAAACAAAAATAATGTGGTTGCATAAGTGTGCACACCCTCTTATAACTGGGGATGTGGATGTGTTCAGAATTAACCAATCACATTCAAACTCATCTTAAATAGTAGTCAGTACACACCTGCCATTTAAAGTGACTCTGATTAATCCCAAATAAAGTTCAGCTGTTCTCGTAGGATTTTCCTGACATTTTCTTCGTTGCATCTTACAGCAAAAGCCATGGTAGCATCAGAGGTACCTCATTGTTGAAAGGTATCAGTCAGGAGAAGGCATTAGATACACCATGGAACACAGTGAAGACAGTCATCATCAAGTGGAGAAGATATGGCACAACAGTGACATTACCAAGAACTGGACGTCCCTCCAACATTGATGAAAAGACGAGAAGAAAACTGGTCAGGGAGGCTTCCAAGAGGCTACAGCAACATTAAAGGAGCTGCAGGAATTTCTGGCAAGTACTGGCTGTGTACTATAATGTATTCTTCATATGGTTGGGGGGGGGGCAAGACGGAAGCCTTTTCTTACCAAGAAAAACATCCAAGCCCGGCTAAATTTTGCCAAAACTTACATGAAGTCTCCCAAAAGCATGTGGGAAATGTGCTATGGTCTGATGAAACCAAGGTTGAACTTTTTGGCCATAATTCCAAAAGGTATGTTTGGCGCAAAAACAACACTGCACATCACCCAAAGAACACCACACCCACAGTGAAGCATGGTGGGGCAGCAGCTGCTTCAGGTGCTTTTCTTCAGCTGGAACCGGGGCCTTAGTCAGGGTGGAGGAATATGAACAGTTCCAAATACCAGGCAATTTTGGCACAAAACCTTCAGGCTTCCGTTAGAAAGCTGAAGATGAAGAGGAATTTCACCTTTCAGCACGACAACGACCCAAAGCATACATCCAAATCAACAAAAGCATGGCTTCACCAGAAGAAGGTTACAGTTGTGGAATGGCCCAGCCAGAGCCAGACCTGAACCCAACTGAACCTCTGTGGGGGTCTGCAGAGGGCTGTGAACAGGAGATGCCCTCGCAATCTGACAGATTTGGAGCTCTTTTGCAAAGAAGAGTGGGCAAATATTGCCAAGTCAAGATGTGCCATGCTAATAGACTCCTACCCAAAAAGACTGAGTGCTGCAATAAAATCAAAAGGTGCTTCAACAAAGTATTAGTTGAAGGGTGTTCATATTTATGCAACCAGGTTATTGTAAGTTTTTTTATTTTTTTATTTTTCCCCCTAAAAGATTTCAGTTTGTTTTTCAATTGAATTGTTCACGTTATAGGTCACATTAAAGGTGGAAAAAGTTCGGACATGATTTATCTTTGTCTCGTTTTTTTACATCACAAAAAACCTGGCATTTTAACAGGGATGTGTAGACTTTTTATATCCACTGTATAACTACAGAAATGAATGTGCTGCAATTTGTAGTTATGCGTTACATTATATTAAATAGATCAAAGCAAAGATATGTCTTGGGGTACTAAGTCGACGTGGGTCTTAGATTTGGAATAACCCAGTTTGGATCTTAAGAACATATTCACATGTAGTCACTTCATGAGTCTTGGGCAGGTCGGATAGCTATGAGATCTCAAAAAGCTAAGTAAACTGTAGATGCATACACAGTCACAGACTGAAATATGATTAGTCAAACTGGGGTGTTAATGCAAGACTTTGTTTACAAGTTGAACATCAAAGACTTGGTTTACAATAATGACAAAATCATGTTTAATCAAACTGCAATCACGGAATAAAATATGATGCTTCAGAGTAGAGTGACAATTTTATAGTAACAGAGAAACGTTACATGCTGACAGTAAATTGATGGTGCAATACACCAAACTATGCTGTCAATCCACATCACTTAAAAACAGTATGGGACTGATTAAAGATTAACTACGCAGCTGCACTGATGCAGTTTTTCTACAAAGCACAAAGGTCACACCAGTGAATAAGAGTTCATATTTGATCAGCACTTTTTTTTTTCTGTTAGTTATACCTACATGCATTACTCACCATAAACATGAATCATTGATCAAAACATGATTTCAACTTAGTTTCTCTCTTTGTTAAGTTGAGTCTATGAAAAGTCTCTGCTGTCTGTCCTTTTTATTGGTTCTCATATTTAGTGTTTTAAAATAAGTCTGTCCAATCAGATGAGCTTCATTCAGGACGCACAGACCGGATTTAAGGTCTGAAGACAAAGTTTCTCCTTTTTTTCTCCTTTTTCATAATGTGTAAAATGTGGACAGTGAGAGAGGACAGTCTTTGATCCAGACTCATAAAGTCTGGCTGGACTCACCTGGTGCTGCTGTCGCCATGATGTCACTCTGCTGGAAACATCAGAGACAAATTCACCTGGAGGGACGAACCAAAAGAACTCAGGATCTCTTCTGCTCTCATTCACTCAGACAGCCAGAGTTAAATCATGAATACGTTTGGACAGACAGTGAAAACTTACTTGTGTCTGTGTTTCTGTCTGCTGAAGTCAAACAGCTCTGTTTCACCAACTGTCCTGTAACATGACAACATGACAATCACCAGACAAGAACAGATTTATAGACATTTAGAGAGTAAAAACATCAACACAGTTAAAGTGAAGACAAAGTGAAAACTACACTTTTATATTAATAATGTTTCATGTTTCATTTTAAAGATTGAATGTTGGAAAAACTGGAAAAACAGAGAGTATAAAAGGAACCACACACACACACTCTCTCACACACAAACACACACTTGTCTGTAAAACCATTACATCTTCATATATATATATATATCTATATATAGATATATATAGATATATATCTATATATATCTTCATATTAAACATATCTGAACACGTTTTAAAGGTGAAACACTAAAGTTTCTTTAAATAAAATCTCCTAAATGTCCGTTAATGTGACTTTAATGAGTCAGAACTCTTCTTCCTGTTTCTCTTGAGGAACTAACCCTAACCCTGAATGGCGGAATAACCTCCGATAATAAAGTGAACACACCGTGAATAAAAGAATGAAATGTTAAAGTTGAGCTGCACATAAACAACTGGAGATGTTTCACTTTAAACTCGGACTGAAACGACGTCCTCTGACTCCTCAGTTCAAGAGAAAGACTGTTTGACAGTCTGTCAATCTGCGTCTTAAATCATCGATTCTCTTCATCGATCCGCGTTCACCGACCGTCATCGATCATCTACTCCATTTATTATTCCATCATTTCTGTTCATCTGCTTTTAGTCGTTTACTCACCAGCTGGAACTTCTGCTGCTCCACCAGTGAAAGACAGGAGAGAAACGAAAGTAAAAAGGAGAGAGGGAGGAAAGGGCCCGACTCCTTCAAATGATGTAACAAAGACTTTTAAAAACACATTTATTATTTTGTATTTAATGTTTTAAAGCATTTTTTAAATGACATAATTCCACATCATTCTCAACTTCTTGTTTTCATTCCTCTGATGTGCAGCTTAATTGACATATTTTACTCATGTTTAACATTATCTGTAATATCAGTGAATGTAGGGGTCACATACTGAGAACATATTCATTTTACTCCATGATATTACAAACGTGTTCTGCCTTATCATCCAAAACGATCACCATGACAACCTCTTCTGATATCTGCAGAAAACAAGTTTCATTTTGGCACAGACTCACTTTTGACTAAACATCAAACTTTAACTTAATATCAGTGACGTATCTACAAATGTCAGCCTGTTTATTTCATCCAGTCTGTTGAATAGTGACACATATTTATTATGATTTGATATGAGACATTATTTCATTCATAAGAAGCCCATTTATGAAACTGTGATGGAGGAAAACAAATCCTGCAAGTCAAAATGAGAAACATTCTCAAAATAATGAGTTATTAACTGAAAATAATGAGAAACTTTCTCATTATGACTCAGAATCAGTTTTTCCATCACAGTGGTGAAAATGGATTGTCATATTTCCTGATAGAAAAAGTCCTGGAGTCCATGTTTGACTTCAGTTTGTGATATTAATTATCCAGATGACACGAGCATCAACAGAGGAGGTGGAGCAAATAAACATGAAGAGGAACATGAAGGAGAAAAGTGGAGCAGAGCTCTGTGAGGCTCCAGACATCAGTGGTTGATGCTTCAGCTCCACCTGCTGGACATGGAGAGATAATCAGGTGATCAAACACACAAAGACAACATGTGGAGAAATTCACTTCAGAGCCACTGGGAGCTCCACCCGTTTCTACACCTGTACACACCTGGTGATCCTCAAGGAGGGTTAAGAGAGAGATGTGAGGCGTCACATCGTTGAGGAACAACACAAGAGTAACATCTGGTCTGCTCTTAATGACAGAGGAGACCAGATGAGGTCTGTCTCATTTCCTCGCTTCCTTTCCTCGCCTCCTCGCTTCCTCACCTCTTAGTCCATCCAGATGGGAGATGAGAACAAAGGAGAGAGGAGTGGAGGAGTCGAGGACACAGACATTCATCAAATGAGACGTCCTCAGAGTCATTTTAAAGAGACGTCAGTTAAATATGAAGAAGGTCTCAGCTGATCAGCTGTCTGTTGTTCAGTTAGAACTCTGACAATGAATTAATATCAAAATATGTAACGGTTATAAACTCAGTTTTGATTCATAAACACTTACGCAAGACGACACTATTAGTTTAACTAACAAAATTTAACATAAGATCAAAATCATGACACCACCTTCTCAAGTTCTTCTCAAGCTGTACAAGGACTTAATATTTAATATACACAAAAAACAAATGATCAAGTTCTTTATAAATGAAATTTAACAGTCAATTTATAAATTGTTTACAAATGAAGTAAATTTGTTACACTGAGTTAGATTAAACACACATACATATATAAATATATACACATATATACACATATATACACATATACATATATACATACATAAACACACATATATATATATATATTATATATATATATATATATATATATATATATATATATATATATATATATATATATATATTAACGGCTGTGGCACATGAGGTAGAGCGCTTGTCCCGTAACCACAAGGTTGGTGGTTCAAACCCCTCTACCGGCAACATGCCGAGGTGTCCTTGAGCAAGACACCTAACCCCAAGTTGCTCCCCGGGTGCTTCATTGCAGCCCACTGCTCCTCCGGGATGGGTTAAATGCAGAGAAATAATTTCCCCATTGTGGGACTAATAAAGGATTGATTATTATTATTATATATATTATACAAAGTACAAGGATTAATCATGCGAACATTAAAGATGCATATATTGAAATACCTATGAGGCAGGATCCTACCAAATGATAAATATTAAGGATATGCCTATTTATTCGTATGAGTTTATATGAGTAATATTATGAGTTATATCAATTGAAATGAACCAAAAGTCATAGAATGGAGAGAGGTCAACAGGAGGTCCACATGACAAGGATTTCTTCATATTACTAAACATATGCTCGCTGGGCATAAAATATAAATTAAGGTACATTTTGCATCAAAACTGTTTCTTTAAGTCGTTGAAGCACAGTTGGATGTGTCTCTGTTTCCTTCTGATCTTCAGGAAGGTAGATGCTCATAACACAAGAAAGGTGGGGTCTCAAATCCTCGTAGGCTCAGCTATAACAGTTTGAGTGTCATGACTGACCCCAAGTCTTTTATTGAGTTTGTCCAGGCACATGGTAAATTGAGAGTTTACCTCTTTGTGCCCTGTGGGTCGTAATAGCAGTTACTGAAAATAAGTGTTTTAGTTACGATTTTGTTAGTTGCATCGGTCACACGCTCCTGCAGACTCCTCCTCTACAACATCAGGAGGATTCGCCCCTTCCTCACTGAGGAGACGGTGCAGGTGCTCTACAGGCTCTGGTCATCTCCCGCCTGGACTACTGCAACTCACTACTGGAGCCCCGGCGTCGGCCATCAGACCTCTGGAGCTCGTCCAGAAAGCTGCAGCACGTCTGGTGTTCAATGACCCAAGTTCTCCCACACAACTTCCCTTCTCCGTTCTCTACACTGGCTCCCTGTAGGAGCATCCAGTTACAGACTCTGGTGCTAGCCTACAGGGCAGTGAGAGGAACAGCTCCTTCCTATCTCCAGGCCTTGGTCAAGCCCTACACCCCCCCCACCACTCCTCTCTGCTGCCTCGGGCGATTGGTTGCCCCGTCGCTCAGAGGTCCCTGCAGCCGATCCACCCGGTCACAGCTTCTTTCTGTCCTGACCCCTCAGTGGAGGAATGAACTCCCCACTGACCTCAGGACAGCAGAGTCACTGCCCATCTTTAACCTCACCTCTTCAAGAAGTACTACCCGGAGCCTTCCTCGTAGCACTTATTGCATTCGTATTAGTTGTTGCACTTATCCTATTCGTAGTATTTTGCCTCTGCACTATACTTTTGCTCTGGTTTATGCTTTAAGATGCTTGTTTAAGAAAGGAGATGCACTTATGACTTCTGGTGACTAGTAGTTCTCTTGAATACCTATGTTGAATACACTTCCTGTAAGTCGCTTTGGATAAAAGCGTCTGCTAAATGACTGTAATGTAATGTAATGTAATAATGTAATAATGTAATGTAATGTAATGTAATGTTAGCCTTATTTTGTTATCAGACTTAAGCCAGAGAAAGCTCAACCTTGACCTTCACATCTGACACCAAACAACGTCTTTGAACACACACCATCTCCCCCACACACAACCACCTGTTCTCACGTGGTAAACGCTCCATACGTAGGTCATGTGACGACCAATAGACCATCTCTATTAAAAGTCCGTCCACCGAGGAAGCCAGTGAGATTCATTAGAAAGCTCAGGGGGAAATACAAATGTTAAACCTAAGTCAAGAATGTATTTGTTAAATGTATTTACCATGTTTAACTGCAGCTCCTCACCAACACTGACTGAAAGATATTGAAACAGGAAAAGTGTGGGCTCAAAGAGATGGAGTCCTCTCCTACAGTGATAATCATTCTAAACCTCCCAAAGCTGAAGATCATCACATAGCTGTTAAACTACTTGGTGTTCATGTTGTATGCATCGAAATATTGTGAAGGAGCTGATACACCAAATAAAATACATTTTATAGGTGTTGCTAGTCAAAGACACAGTAAAACTGGTGATAGTATCAAGCAGTCAATCATAAGACACATTTTACTGTGCAAATCATTCATTGCTGATGCTCCTGGTGCTTCAATCATAATGTTTAGAGTGTTTTCACATCAAACAGTTTTATATTCATGTTTAGTTTGTCTGTTAATAAGTTCAGCAGCAGTTTGCTGATGCTGTTTGACTTTCATAAGGCTTCATCACTAAGGAGCAGATCATTGAAGGAATCTATATTAGTTTGATTATATTTATGTGTCAGTATTGATATATTGTTTATCTTGAAGAATAATGCAGTTATATACGTTTCCATGTCTTTGCCTCAGATAGATAACGTAAACTGTACATATAATACAGAATCCACACCAATCCTCATGAGAGTAATACTCAACGATAATGATTACCTTGAACTCTAATAAAAACACAAAAGATGCCACGATAACAAAAATTCAGATAATATTCAGAAAATGCTTCTGATACAGAATGTCGATTGGGGACGAAAATAACCCAAATTCCTAACCACAGTAATCAATGTCCATAATGTGTGTGATTCAAGTGTGATCTGGATTACATAGTTGTGTGTTAGTTACACAGTTTTTACAGTCATTCAATAACCAAAACAAAATTGATTAATCAACAAGAAAGAAAACAAACATTGTCTGCTTTTCACAACTGCAGCAGTGCAGTCATGGGTCAGACATAAACAGAAAACAAATCAAAAGTGTAAAGGTGACCTCAGTCTGCCTCCACTGTGTCTCTGGTCTCAGATCAGTGACCGGGGGTCGGAGATGCACTCAGCTGTGTCATCACTAGAGGCTCCGACCGGACGGTTAAGAGCAGTGAGTGAGGAGTCAGCAGAGAGTCAGTGGCAGAATGAAACAGGTGATAAAAGGACATGAAGTAAAAAGTAAAAGAACATTTACCATTAAATTCAGTGAACACATTTTTTTCTTTGTGTTTTCACTTTTGTTTGGATCCACATTTAACTAACTGTAGAAATCGATTGACATGTTGCTATTGTGATGACCGCTCCTTTCCACTAGGGGGCGTGTCCTGTTTGCTGTCTGATTTGTCTTTCAGGTTGTTGATCAGCTGATGAACCACACCTGAGCATGGTGGAGTCCCAGCTATAAAGACACAACACCTAAACATGGATCGTTCTCTCTAACTTGACTGACACAGCTGCTGTTTTGTTTGCTTAGTTTAGTTATTGTTATTCTTCAATAGTATCTCTTATCATATATAAACATGCTTATTCATTACATTTACACCTCTCTTGTCTCTGTCTTGATGTGCAGAGACTGGTTTCAGGATCAGTAGGAGCCGTTTGGTGAGTGAGATGTGTAATCTGGTTGTTTGGGAGACCTGGATGAGTGTGGTGAGGAGGCTGTTTTCCTGTTTTTGGTTAATGTTAGCAGTTGTTCTGATTAGTTTTCCTGAAGAGTGTTTGTGTCCCCAAGCTGTGTTGTTCTGGTGATTTTTGTGGAACGGTTCTGGTGGGCCTGCATACCTGGTGGGAACATTTATGGACAAACATGCCTTCCATAGTTCTCTTTCACAACTTGACCCAGCTGTGTTAAGAGTTCTGGATGCTCAAGGTTTTTTCTCCACATGAATCTGTATTTACATTTCCTGATAATCTCTTTTAAGGGTGGGTGTTGCCTATATCTTTCCATGAAACCAGACTGCTCCTCTCTGGGTGTTGATATCAGAACCAGAGAATGATCAAACGATTGATCACTGAGGAGTTTCAGGACTCTGCAGAGCTTCACTTTGAGTTCCTCAGTGAAGTCTTCAGGCTGTAGAACCAGCAGGAACACATGAGGTCCAGGATCAGAGAGTCTCTCACAGTTTTCTACATGTTCTCTTAGTTTGTCTTCAGAGATGTTGGGGAGCAGCAGATCTGGAGTGTTGATCAGAACTATTTCTTTCTCTTTCATCCGTCCTCTGACTCTCAGACAGTGATCTGGTTCTTCCTCAGTGTTGAACTCAGTCTCTCCCAGTATGAAGTTCCCCACTGAACTCCTCTCAGACCAGCTGTTCCCCAGCAGAACAACCCTCAGCTCAGACACTGAGAAGAGAACAGTGAGTTAGAAACACAATAAGTAAAAACTTAATCCAGGTTGAAGACAACACAACTGGACTAACAACCAGAAAGTCATGTCTTATTTAAAATTGTTTTGTTTTTTTAAATAAATTTTCAACTTAGAAATATTAAAATGAAATAAAATGTGAGTCAGTACCCACCACCTACAAACACTAACTCTAGATGTAAATACACAGAAGAATACAGTTTATTTGAACTCACTGTCAGGTGGCAGCCATTCATAGCTGCTGCTGCGCTTCAGAGGTTGAACATCTGGATCTGTAGAGATACACATTGTTTAATACACATGTAATCTGTCATCAATCTGCTCAATACAGTGATTGTTGTCTTCAAACATCTTCACAGCCTTAACAGACTGATACTATTATTATCTGCTCATCCTGAACTAAGATGATTATAATAATCTGAATCAATACCTCTGTACCTGTGATGTCTGTACTCAATAACAAAAGACTTCCTTTCTTATTATTCTTTATTGATTAATTAAGCAGATGTTTTGTGCTGGATTATTACAGAGAAGCAACAAGTGGTTTGTTTGCTATATAATATGATCAGTTCTGGGGGTTTTGCAATAAAAATTAGTCATCAGTCATGAAGGAAACATCAGTTTCTATCTATTGATCTCTAAATCACGTATCCTGTTCAGGTTCATGTATGAGGGGTGGAGCCTATTCCAGCTTACATTGTATGATTGGCTGGGTTCAACTGGACCAATCAGCTGTCACTAACATTCACACCAACGGGTGACTTAAGTTACCAAAACATTGACCAGGTTCAGTCATGTTGGCCTCCCATTGGGACGATTCCTCAGAATCTATGGCCCCCTAATCACACATGATGCATGTTTTGGTTCAGACACAGTCTCTCTCTCTTTATGGATACATATTTATATGAAATACAATGAAAGACTCACTACCTCAATAGAAAATAAGACAGGAAATAAAGAGGGAGAGAGCTTTAGTGTAAAACTAAACATGGATAGAAACATCTTTACTTGTTCTAGTACTAGTGTCGTCTGCTGTCTTTGACTTTCTAGCTGTTTTTTCCTCTTTGTTTATTCATCTCTCATTCTCTGTTCTTTCTGTCTCTTCTTTTGTTTCTTCCTAATTCTTTCTTCACTTTATTTACCTTCACATTGGAGGATGGGGAGTCGTTCCTGAAGCAGTTGGAGCTTCCTGAACCTCTGATTAGACACTGAGAAGAAAACAATGAATTTGAAAACACAACTAAGTTATGAGTTAATCCATGTTGAATACAATATAATTCACATCTTCTTTAAGGTGAACTTACAGGAATCCGTCATCTATTATAAACTTGAAGTATTTAAATGAAATCAAATGTGAGTTAAAGCCCACCACCAACTAAACACTAATCATAGATGTTAATATAGAAAACAATATTTTGGACTCAGTTACATTTTTAATTTACCTTCATTGCTGCTGCAACCCGCAGCCTTCGCCTTCTCACCGCAGCTCCGCCTTCCTCACCGCCTTCCTCACCGCCTCCGCCTTCCTCACCGCCTTCCTCACCGCCTCCGCCTTCCTCCACCGCCTCCGCCTTCCTCACCGCCTCCTCCGCCTCCTTCGCACCGCCTCCTCCGCCTTCCTCCCGCCTCCTTCGCCTTCCTCCCGCCTCCTTCGCCTTCCTCACGCCTCCGCCTTCCTCACGCCTCCTTCGCCTTCCTCACCGCCTCCTTCGCCTTCCTCACCGCCTCCGCCTTCCTCAACGCCTCTGCCTTCGCCTTCCTCATTGCAGCCGCCGCAAAATAGCCACCTTCCTCACAAATCCCTGCCACAGTCGCCCACACCGCAGACACTGCCGCTAACACTGCCCCCCGACTCCAGCTACAATCCTCCTGTGAGACCTGTGTCGCTGCTGCTGGTCCTCTCAGGTTGCTCATCTGGCTCTGTAGAGATACAGGAAATGTAGATATTCATTCATTCATTCATTCATTCACATCTAATATGTAATAAGTCTGCTCCATACAATGATTGTTGGTACAAAATAAACATTTTTAAAGCCTTAAAAGATAAATATTATCTACTGATTAGTATCAACATCCAGTAACATACTACTGACTGTAAGTCGCTTTGGATAAAAGCGTCTGCTAAATGACTGTAATGATGATGACTTTGTGTCTTTATTAATATTAGTACAGTGATGATTACTCTGTCTTTATTAATATTAGTACAGTGATGATTACTTTGTGTCATTATTAATATTAGTACAGTGATGATTACTTTGTGTCTTTATTAATATTAGTACAGTGATCATGTGATCAGCCGTCATCAGAAACAGACGTGGCTTCACGTGACGCTCCAGAGGAAAGGACGTCTCGTGTCTCTTTAAACACATTTCCTCGCTCTGGTTTCCTTGCGTCTAAGTCCCGCCCACCAGGGACGCATGGAGAGACGCAAGGAAACGACGCAAATGAGGGAATCGAGGAGGCAAGTTAAGAGACTTGGGATGAACCCAGAGTGGAACAGTTTACAGCCTGCAATGGAAACTCAAGTCATTGAAATGTTCACATCCTGTTGGTTACATTTGTAGGCTACCTGTAGTTTATAGACTACGTTTGGGTTCTATGGATGTCCATCAGTGACAGTGGTTCTCTCCTTTAAAGGTTTCTGATGCTTCACATGTTAATCTGTGGACTTCACACATTACAGTTCTCTGACTGAAAACATGGTGACATCAAGTTGGAATTAGACCTGCTCAATAAATATCTTTATTTACAGATACTAAATAAATAACCTTATATATTATGATAATAATAACAATAATTATTATTATTATTATTATTATTAGCCACATCATTGCACAACGTGAGTCCACTAGCCAACAATCTAGCGTCAAATCTTACATTTACACAGAAAATAAGAATTTTCTTCAAAACGTGTTAATTGACCTTCATTGCTGCTCCAACCCGCCCTCTCCACCCCCACCGGCCCCAATACCCCCTGTATTATCAGCTTGAAACTTTTACATATTTAAATGAAATCAAATGTTTAAGACGCCTCCAACAAAACACTGTTATTATAGACAACAATATTTCTGACTCAGTTCAGTTTAATTTACCTTCATCACTGCTGCTGTCGCTGCTGCTGGTCCTCTCAGGTTGCTCATCTGGCTCTGTAGAGATACAGGAAATGTAGATATTCATTCATTCATTCATTCATTGACATGTAATAATTCTGCTCAATACAATGATTGTTGGTGCAAAATAAACATTTGTAAAGCCTTAAAAGATAAATATTATCTTCTGATTAGTATCAACATCCAAAGACTTCCTGAGAAAACAAAGAAACGTTATTATGATTATTCTTTTTTTTAATTCAGTTATTAAATGAGGCCAGTTTCTGACCCACCTGTCTCACCTTAACTCTGACGAGCTAAAGACGTCCTGTAGTGGCCATTTGTTGGAAAATGCTAACTTAAATGAAAGGTACACTGATGCACCATGGGTAAGTGGTACACGCAGGCAAAAGGGTCCATTGTCTATGCAAAATGTATGTTTCTAATGATTTATTAATTAAAAAATCAAGCTAGCAAACAAAAAACCTAATAAATCATGTCTATCTCTGCCTCTCCTGCTCTGGTAGAATAAATAAACTCAAAGGTGCATACTGGTCGTATATACCTGCTTACTCATATATATTTAACTGCAGGAGCACACAGAGTTAACCAATTCATAAACAAGACTTAACTAAATATACTAATACAAAATAATTAAACTAAACCATTAACTTACCAAATAAAACACTTTGTAAATCTATCAAAAAATCATATCTAAATAAAGCAAACATGGAGAATAACTGAAACAATACTACTTATAAATAAAGCAATGCATTACCAACAACACATACATAGCTCCTACTGACACAGCAATTCAAGAATCAAGTTGATGACCTGCATTATTATCAACACTTTCAAAAGACTTCCTGAGAAAACTAATTAAGGTTGTTGTGACAATTTATTCATCAGTATTTTTGTTTGCTATGAACAATGTATCATTAGTTATGGAATTGTGTTCAGTAAAATTAGTGTCATCAGTCATGAAGGAAACATCAGTTTCTATCTATTGATCTCTAAATCACGTATCCTGTTCAGGTTCATGTATGAGGGGAGGAGCCTATTCCAGCTTACATTGTATGATTGGCTGGGTTCAACTGGACCAATCAGCTGTCACTAACATTCACACCAACGGGTGACTTAAGTTACCAAAACATTGACCAGGTTCAGTCATGTTGGCCTCCCATTGGACGATTCCTCAGAATCTATGGCCCCCTAATCACACATGATGCATGTTTTGGTTCAGACACAGTCTCTCTCTCTTTATGGATACATATTTATATAAAATACAATTAAAGACTCACTACCTCAATAGAAAATAAGACAGGAAATAAAGAGGGAGAGAGCTTTAGTGTAAAACTAAACATGAATAGAAACATCTTTACTTGGACTGTGTTTCTCCACATGTTCTAGTACTAGTGTCGTCTGCTGTCTTTGACTTTCTAGCTGTTTTTTCCTCTTTGTTTATTCATCTCTCATTCTCTGTTCTTTCTGTCTCTTCTTTTGTTCCTTCCAGTATTTTCTTCACTTCCTTTACCGTGACATTGAAACAAGTCGGTCATCAATGAATGATGCCTTATCCTCTGCGCCGCAGCCGCCCTCTCCACAGCCGCCCTCTCCACAGCCACCCTCTCCACAGCCGCCCTCTCCGCATCTGCTCCATACAATGATTGTTGGTACAAAATAAACATTTTTAAAGCTTTAAAAGATAAATATTATCTACTGATTAGTATCAACATCCAGAGACTTCCTGAGAAAACTAGGCAAGGAGTTGTGATTATGATTTTGTATTTATTCATCAGTGTTTTTGTTTGCTATAGAATATGATCATCAGTTATGATATTGTTCAGTAAAAATTAATGTCATCAGGCTTAAAGAAAAACATCAGTTTCTATCTATTGATCTCTAAATCACGTGTCCTGTTCAGGTTGATGTATGAGGGGAGGAGCCTATTCCAGCTTACATTGGGTGATGAGACAAAGATAAACTTGCTGTTTGTGATCAAGTCTTTAAAAATGACTCTTTTTATGATTCCTCATGAATCAGTTATTAAATGAGGCCAGTTTCTGACCCACCTGTCTCACCTTAACTCTGACGAGCTAAAGACGTCCTGTAGTGGTCATCTGTTGGAAAATGCTATCTTAAATGAAAGGTACACTGATGCACCATGGGTAAGTGGTATACAGGTGCATCTCAGTAAATTAGAATATCATGGAAAAGTTTGTTTATTTCGATAATTCAATTCATAAAAGTGAAACTCATATATTATATAGATTCATTACACACAGAGTGAAATATTTCAAGCGTTTATTTATTTTAATTTTGATGATTATGGCTTACAGCTAATGAAAACCCAAAATTCAGTATCTCAGAAAATTAGAATATTACATAAGACCAATAATACAAAGGATTTTTAAAACAGAAATGTCAGCCTACTGAAAAGTCTGTTCATATATATATGCACTCAATACTTGGTCGGGGCTCCTTTTGCATGAATTACTGCATCAATGCGGCGTGGCATGGAGGCGATCAGCCTGAGGCACTGCTGAGGTGTTATGGAAGCCCAGGTTGTTTGATAGCGGCCTTCAGCTCGTCTGCATTGTTGGGTCTGGTGTCTCTCATCTTCCTCTTGACAATACCCAATAGATTCTCTATGGGGTTCAGGTCAAGCGAGTTTGCTGGCCAATCAAGCACAGTGATACCACGGTCATTAAACCAGGTATTGGTACTTTTGGCAGTGTGGGCAGGTGCCAAGTCCTGCTGGAAAATGAAATCAGCATCTCCATAAAGCTTGTCAGCGGAAGGAACCATAAAGTGCTCTAAAATGTCCTGGTAGACGGCTGCGTTGACTTTGGACTTGATAAAACACAGTGGACCAACACCAGCAGATGACATGGCTCCCCAAATCATCACTGACTGTGGAAACTTCACACTGGACTTCAAGCATCTTGGATTCTGTGCATCTCCACTCTTCCTCCAGACTCTGGGGCCTTGATTTCCAAATGAAATGCAAAATTTACTTTCATCTGAAAAGAGGACCACTTTGGACCACTGAGCAACAGTCCAGTCCTTTTCTCCTTAGCCCAGGTAAGACGCTTCTGACGTTGTCTCTGGTTCAGGAGTGGCTTGACACGAGGAATGCGACAGTTGTAGCCCGAGTCCTGGATACGTCTGTGGGTGGTGGCTCTTGATGAACTGACTCCAGCTCAGTCCACTCCTTGTGAATCTCCCCCAAATTCTTGAATGGCCGTTGCTTCACAATCCTCTCAAGGCTGCAGTTATCCCTGTTGCTTGTGCACCTTTTTCTACCACACTTTTTCCTTCCACTCAACTTTCTATGAATATGCTTGGATACAGCACTCTGTGAACAGCCAGCGTCTTTAGCAATGACCTTTTGTGGCTTACCCTCCTTGTGGAGGTCAATGACTGTCTTCTGGACAACTGTCAAGTCAGCAGTCTTCCCCATGATTGTGTAGCCTACTGAACCAGCCCTAGAGACCATTTAAAGGTTCAGGAAACCTTTGCAGGTGTTTTGAGTTAATTAGCTGATTAGAGTGGGACATCGTGAGTCTACAATATTGAACTTTTTCACAATATTCTAATTTTCTGAGATACTGAATTTTGGGTTTTCATTAGCTGTAAGCCATAATCATCAAAATTAAAAGAAATAAACGCTTGAAATATTTCACTCTGTGTGTAATGAATCTATATAATATATGAGTTTCACTTTTTGAATTGAATTATCGAAATAAACGAACTTTTCCATGATATTCTAATTTACTGAGATGCACCTGTACACAGGCAAAAGGGTCCATTGTCTATGCAAAATGTATGTTTCTAATGATTTATTAATTAAAAAATCGAGCTACCTAACAAAAAACTAATAAATCATGTCTATCTCTGCCTCTCCTGCTCTGGTAGAATAAATAAACTCAAAGGTGCATACTGGTCGTATATACCTGCTTACTCATATATATTTAACTGCAGGAGCACACAGAGTTAACCAATTCATAAACAAGACTTAACTAAATATACTAATACAAAATAATTAATCCAAACAATTAACTTACCAAATAAAACACTTTGTAAATCTATCAAAAAATCATATCTAAATAAAGCAAACATGGAGAATAACTGAAACAATACTACTTATAAATAAAGCAATGCATTACCAACAACACATACATAGCTCCTACTGACACAGCACTGGTCTCCATGGAAACAATCTCACCTGGTGATACATTACTGTCTAAAGACACCATTGCACTTGGCTCCTTGTCATCAAAGTAGAGAAGTGGACCGGTTCTTTTATGAGGAGTGTGTAATGTGTGAACAGTGACAGCAGTGTGTTATCCAGACTGAAACACTCTTACTGGTCTTAGATGATGATGAGTCCTCCATGATGTCACTCTGCTGGAAACCTCAGAGACCGACTGGAGACAAACTTCTGGTTTAGAAACCTAGAGAGAGAAAAGAGTCAAATGTTTAATTATCTAGTGTTTTAACTCCTCTCACCTCGTTTGAAGAGTTATTATATTACCCATATTCAATGTATTCCAGAACCCTTAGCTAATAAACGGTGCTGTAAAACAGGTATTTGCCCCTTCCTGATCTCTTGTGAGCTCACATTGTTCTTTTCAGTCAGTCTGTTGTGCTGCTGCATAAACAAGCATAAGCATCAGTTCAGGACTTATCAACAGGTCAGAGTCTTATGATGGAGCTTTGTAGAATCAGAAATACTTTACATTTACATTACAAACATTTCTGTCATTTACTTTTGTTGTTTATTTATTCATTAGTGACAATATGCCAGTATTTGAGGTCCTTAACTGTTAAAGTAAGACTTGTGCAAAATGAGCAACTGTTGAAAGTAGATAATTAAAAAATGAATAAACAAAGAGTTATTTTTTTTGTTTTCCCTTTTGAACAGAAAAAGTACCAAACTGTTACCAATAAACAGAGGTATGTACCAAACCATGAACTTTGTGTACCGTCACACCCTTAATAATATTTATAT
>NW_026552591.1:0-1566 GCF_027596085.1 Anoplopoma fimbria | reverse complement strand
AATATGGGTCACTGTCCTTGCTACCTACACATCTGCTCTACAACTCATGCTAAAATGAAAAAACATGTCCAGTGGCTGTCCTGCTTTGTTGTCCCAAAACGCAAAAGTCCAAGGAAGCCCAGAGTGGTGCCCAGATACTTTTGCAGCATCTGCTGTGGGTTAACTTATTACATTGTTTACATACTCACACATGCACAACATCTTGCAAGCTGTATATTATGTCACCAAATACAAAGTTGTGTATGTTATTTTTGCCTTTTTAGAGTATTTGGAAAACAGTGCTGTTCAACTTCAGGCTTTGGATATGCAGGTAAAATCTGCTAGGATCAATTATTACTTGGTTTGTTCTTTGTTGTTAATAAGAAAAATATTACCATCCTTATTCTTACATTAAAGTCAGCAAAAGTCCACTGTAAAGCTATGATCACACATCATAAATACTTGTCTGCAGTTCCCTCTGCTGGTCAAAAGTGATGCGCCATCACCCCAAGTGAACTTTGACTACATCGAAGTCGGCCCCAATCTTATCTTTGATTCAGTGGTGTCTCTCAGAGGCAATTCATATGTGCAGTCTTTAGATGCAATCCAAATTATTTAATGCAACCCTGCGTTAATGCGTCAAAGAACTTAGTGGCATTAATACAATATAACACTTTAATCATACGGTTAGATTCACTGCTCCTGTCTCCTTCTTTTCCCCACTGTTCCATTCATCTAAAGAATGGAAGGAAAACTTTTGTTTTTGTTTAGTACCTTTGTCGCTCATAGTGTAAACTTACAAATGTGTCAACGTTAGTGTTCTGTACAGTGGGTGACTCATACAAAAACCTCACCTGAGGATCAGTCAGACGGGTCAGATCAGGAGAAAGATAAAATCGAATTCCATCTACAGCTCCTGGCAATGTCAGCCCACGGATCAGCAACACAATCAACATCACGTAGGGAAAAGTGGCTGTGAAGTAGACGACCTGATAGAGAAACATCAATACTAATATCAAGGTTTAGTTTTTAACCAGTTTGAAGTTCTATTAACACCCAGTTGATATGAGTGTATACTTCTCACCTTTCCTGACGTCTTGACTCTTTTCCAGATACAGAAGTAACAAATGATCCAGCTTAGCAGAAGGCATCCAGCCAGGTCCCAGCGGATACTGCCCATCTCCTCTATTCCTCCAGACAAACCCAGGACTTTCCTTCTGTGTGCAGAATGAAAATGATGTCATGTAACATTATTACAACTCTAAAACAATTTCATATACTATATACATTATATATATATATATATATATATATATATATATATATATATATATATATATACCTTCAGAAAAGACACAGTTACTCATTGTATATGCAAATACATTGAAAACCGAAGCACCGTGAAATAATCAATATGAATTTCAGTGTCCTTGTTCTTCAGTTCCAGTATAATGTATAATTACATATTGACCAGTGGAAAACCAAAACCCTATTTCTTCTCATAAAGTAACTGTAACATATTCCTTAGCTGAACACTTTCATCACATTGCACATAAAACAATCTTACATTGAGTAACTATTCAACAC
>NW_026552590.1:0-3539 GCF_027596085.1 Anoplopoma fimbria | reverse complement strand
TACATTTTAATTAAGCACAACTGATGCAATGTATGAAAGACTTCTAGCCGTAGCCGTAATACAACTGTTAGGTTTCGGTTTGGTCTCTAGTTGTCCACTTTCTGCTTTGTATCATTTTGTGACTTAGTAAATAAACTCCTTTTTGTATATATACTCTGGTGTCCTGTCTCTGCTCTGGGGTCCAAACCTGACCAGGTCATCACAACAACATTATACATAAAAACAGATTATACGATATGGTACATTTAAATCATTTTACATATGTTAAACATTTTCAGATCAGTTCGTGCTTTTTATTTCCGTCGGTAGGGCATTCCAACATGTATTCCTTTTATTGAAAAAGATGACTGGCCAAAATAAGTTTTGCACTGTGTCCAACAGTTATGACAAGTTTAAAGGATGCAAACTTGCCGCCTGTTTTACACATTGGTTGTGCGCATTTTCCAAATATTTCCATTATCTCTGTGCCTATTGTCAAAATAACCTTTATGTATTAGACTTGTCCCTTTACTGCTAAGTGTTTGTTTAAGAATAGTGGCTAAAACAGCGAGTAGTAACAGGGAGAAGCAGGATAAAAGGATAAGAGTGGAGCCTAACAAACCACTCATACCTTCACCCACAATCTTTCAACAGTGTTACTGGTGGCTTTTTTCATATACTGTACTTAAATCCACGTTATTGGAAGCATTTGTGTCGGACCACTTCTAACATTTATTAATAGAAAGGAGTTTTGTTGCTCACCAAATATCCATCCCACACAGATGGACTCCAAAATGGCAAAAAGCATGATTGGTATACCATTGCAAGCATAGTAGTCAAACAGCAGAAATACATAAAGTCCTCCAGACAGAGAAGACAGACAGGAAGACAAAAAAGATTATTTTCCTCAAAGGCAAAACTCTCTGTTTGACACAGAGAAACACACTTACTAACAGACAGGTACAGTATTTCCCTACAATACAGAGAAGACAGAGATGGGAAGACATAAGAGATTGTTTTGTTCAAGGGCAAACTATATTTGACACAGAGAAAGAGACTTGCTGACAGACATCCATCCATCCATCCATTTTCCGTAACCTGCTTATCCTAGGTGAATAATTTAAACTAAAATTAAGTTTTGCTAGCTTAGAGGAGGTTGCTGCCACACTCTTATCCATGACTCCTTATATTCTACACCTTCCTGCTGTGTCTCCATCAGCAAAATATAATTTTGGAAGCATTTCAAGGCCTTGTGATGCTTCATCTTAAAATGTCATATCACCAGAGCAGCAAAAGTGACACTTTTAGTGAAGAACGTCCTGATAATTATCACTCAACTCAGTTACCCTCTGCCTTATGGAGCAGTTTAGCTTCTTTTAGCTCATTATTTCGGTTTTATGGCTTTATAGTGCTTTGGTTCACTCTCATCTATCACGCTATCATTGTATTCTCTCCTGATGAAGCAGGCAGTTGTTTTTTGTGAAAAGCTTTGATAAACTGACTGTTCCCTACTATACCTTCCCAGAGGAGACAAAAATAGCAACTAGCTGGTGAACACAGTGGATTAGATAGTTGAGCAGTTAAAGAGCGAGATATTTTTCTTAGGAGTTGGTGGGTGTAAACTGTTTTCTAACAAAACCAAATTAAAAGGTGATAATATGTCCGGGTTGTGTTTACAGCTATTTCCACTGCCCAAAACAGAGTTCAAGTGAGATGAGTAGTTCCTATAGATTAGGGTTAAGGAAACCTAACCAATGAGGCCAAAAGAGGGTAGCAGTAGGGTAGAAGTACTGTACATGTACAAAGATGAAAATGTGGCCTTGTTCATCTCAATTAGAGGACCCAGTGGCTGGCAGGCAACAGAACTGTGAGGACCCAAATGACATGGGGGAAACATTTTACAGTTTAATTTATTTAATACTTTGCGTGGAAGTGAATGCAAGAAACTATATTTATTTTATTACATCCACAAACCGAAGATATAGCTAGAAACGTATTATTTACTGTTTTCATTGAAACACAACAAAGGAATGTACAACACAGTGTTTGTCAAACAATCCCATACCTGATTCAGCTGTAATTGAGATGTCAACACCCAACTCATACGACATAAAGCCAAGGACAGAGAAGACTGCAAAGCCAGCAACAAAGCTGGTTAAACTGTTAAGTGTGCACAGGGCAAATGTGTCTCTGAAAATTAAAAAAGAGGATTATGCATTGAATCTTGCATCACATAAACATAAACAGTTTATAATTTATAACAGTATATAATTACATTGGCTCTCCTTACTTAGGAGCATAGGAGGATAATATCTGGCTTCCAGCATCCATCCATATCTTAAAACAGTTGAATGAGCTGTGATAGTTAGATTCCTCTAAATATGAACTGATTCATTCATTTATGTATTAATTTTGTATCTCATGTTTATACTTATAACATTTCAGCCTCTCTCTCCCTCCTTTCTGCCACGTTCCCACTTCCCCAGGCCCCTGCATTTTTTAGGAATGTTTCTAGACTTGCCATTCTCCATCCATTCACCAAATGACTCCTACATCCACCTGCTGTCCTGTTCCTCTTCACCCAGTTACCCCACATAGGTTTAATACAAGCCTATATCCACCTGCTCCTGGCCATATCATCAATGTCCCTTTGTGCCTCTGCTGAACCTGAGCCCTAATCTGTAACAGCCTACCTGCTCCATTCCTGTTTACCTGTGGATTCTTGACTTCTTCTGTTTGGACTTGCAACCCTCACCTGTCTGCTCATGTAACCCACTGATAAATCTCTGAACTCCCCTGTCTGCCCAGATGTATGAATATGGGTCACTGTCCTTGCTACCTACACATCTGCTCTACAACTCATGCTAAAATGAAAAAAAACATGTCCAGTGGCTGTCCTGCTTTGTTGTCCCAAAACGCAAAAGTCCAAGGAAGCCAGAAGAACTTCTAAAGCGTATGCTGAGTGGTGCCCAGATACTTTTGCAGCATCTGCTGTGGGTTAACTTATTACATTGTTTACATACTCACATATGCACAACATCTTGCAAGCTGTATATTATGTCACCAAATACAAAGTTGTGTATGTTATTTTTGCCTTTTTAGAGTATTTGGAAAACAGTGCTGTTCAACTTCAGGCTTTGGATATGCAGGTAAAATCTGCTAGGATCAATTATTACTTGGTTTGTTCTTTGTTGTTAATAAGAAAAATATTACCATCCTTATTCTTACATTAAAGTCAGCAAAAGTCCACTGTAAAGCTATGATCACACATCATAAATACTTGTCTGCAGTTCCCTCTGCTGGTCAAAAGTGATGCGCCATCACCCCAAGTGAACTTTGACTACATCGAAGTCGGCCCCAATCTTATCTTTGATTCAGTGGTGTCTCTCAGAGGCAATTCATATGTGCAGTCTTTAGATGCAATCCAAATTATTTAATGCAACCCTGCGTTAATGCGTCAAAGAACTTAGTGGCATTAATACAATATAACACTTTAATCATACGGTTAGATTCACTGCTCCTGTCTCCTTCTTTTCCCCACTGTTCCATTCATCTAAAGA
>NW_026552589.1:20000-37338 GCF_027596085.1 Anoplopoma fimbria | reverse complement strand
GGGAAGGAAATAGCTAGATCATGACTTGCCGGTATAGAAATGACACAAATCCAGTTAAATGATGGCTTTCATCATTCCTAAGCTCATCGATCATTTTCTTTTCAATTTTATGCTAACGTATTCTACATTTCAACAGTAAATATTAATATTTTTACTGCACTACATTTGTGATCCTTATAGCCACTTTGTACATTCTGATTTGACATTTAAAAGCTGTGAGTGTGTCTAGACGACAGAGCAAAGCGTGGTGATATAGTATCTTTAAAAGGACCTTTGGTAGGCACAATATTTGCTTACGGCCATACCACCCTGAACACGCCCGATCTCGTCTGATCTCGGAAGCTAAGCAGGGTCGGGCCTGGTCAGTACTTGGATGGGAGACCGCCTGGGAATACCAGGTGCTGTAAGCTTTTTCACTCCTCTTTACAAAAAGCAGAGGCGCTGCTGCTTTTTCAGTGGACACCGACAGGGTGGGAAGGATATAGCTAGATCATGACTTGCCGGTATAGAAATGACACAAATCCAGTTAAATGATGGCTTTCATCATTCCTAAGCTCATCGATCATTTTCTTTTCAATTTTATGCTAACGTATTCTACATTTCAACAGTAAATATTAATATTTTTACTGCACTACATTTGTGATCCTTATAGCCACTTTGTACATTCTGATTTGACATTTAAAAGCTGTGAGTGTGTCTGGCAGAGGGCGCTGCTGCTTTTTTCAGTGGACACCGACAGGGTGGGAAGGAAATAGCTAGAACATGACTTGCCGGAAATCTGCAGGCGCTCCCTGTATAGACGACAGAGCAAAGCGTGGTGATATAGTATCTTTAAAAGGCCCTTTGGTAGGCACAATATTTGCTTACGGCCATACCACCCTGAACACGCGATCTCGTCTGATCTCGGAAGCTAAGCAGGGTCGGGCCTGGTCAGTACTTGGATGGGAGACCGCCTGGGAATACCAGGTGCTGTAAGCTTTTTTCACTCCTCTTTACAAAAAGCAGAGGGCGCTGCTGCTTTTTCAGTGGACACCGACAGGGTGGGAAGGATATAGCTAGATCATGACTTGCCGGTATAGAAATGACACAAATCCAGTTAAATGATGGCTTTCATCATTCCTAAGCTCATCGATCATTTTCTTTTCAATTTTATGCTAACGTATTCTACATTTCAACAGTAAATATTAATATTTTTACTGCACTACATTTGTGATCCTTATAGCCACTTTGTACATTCTGATTTGACATTTAAAAGCTGTGAGTGTGTCTGGAAATCTGCAGGCGCTCCCTGTATAGACGACAGAGCAAAGCGTGGTGATATAGTATCTTTAAAAGGCCCTTTGGTAGGCACAATATTTGCTTACGGCCATACCACCCTGAACACGCCCGATCTCGTCTGATCTCGGAAGCTAAGCAGGGTCGGGCCTGGTCAGTACTTGGATGGGAGACCGCCTGGGAATACCAGGTGCTGTAAGCTTTTCACTCCTCTTTACAAAAAGCAGAGGCGCTGCTGCTTTTTCAGTGGACACCGACAGGGTGGGAAGGATATAGCTAGATCATGACTTGCCGGTATAGAAATGACACAAATCCAGTTAAATGATGGCTTTCATCATTCCTAAGCTCATCGATCATTTTCTTTTCAATTTTATGCTAACGTATTCTACATTTCAACAGTAAATATTAATATTTTTACTGCACTACATTTGTGATCCTTATAGCCACTTTGTACATTCTGATTTGACATTTAAAAGCTGTGAGTGTGTCTGGAAATCTGCAGGCGCTCCCTGTATAGACGACAGAGCAAAGCGTGGTGATATAGTATCTTTAAAAGGCCCTTTGGTAGGCACAATATTTGCTTACGGCCATACCACCCTGAACACGCCCGATCTCGTCTGATCTCGGAAGCTAAGCAGGGTCGGGCCTGGTCAGTACTTGGATGGGAGACCGCCTGGGAATACCAGGTGCTGTAAGCTTTTTCACTCCTCTTTACAAAAGCAGAGGCGCTGCTGCTTTTTCAGTGGACACCGACAGGGTGGGAAGGAAATAGCTAGATCATGACTTGCCGGTATAGAAATGACACAAATCCAGTTAAATGATGGCTTTCATCATTCCCTAAGCTCATCGATCATTTTCTTTTCAATTTTATGCTAACGTATTCTACATTTCAACAGTAAATATTAATATTTTTACTGCACTACATTTGTGATCCTTATAGCCACTTTGTACATTCTGATTTGACATTTTAAAAGCTGTGAGTGTGTCTGGAAATCTGCAGGCGCTCCCTGTATAGACGAAAGAGCAAAGCGTGGTGATATAGTATCTTTAAAGGCCCTTTGGTAGGCACAATATTTGCTTACGGCCATACCACCCTGAACACGCCCGATCTCTCGTCTGATCTCGGAAGCTAAGCAGGGTCGGGCCTGGTCAGTACTTGGATGGGAGACCGCCTGGGAATACCAGGTGCTGTAAGCTTTTTCTCCTCTTTACAAAAAGCAGAGGGGCGCTGCTGCTTTTTCAGTGGACACCGACAGGGTGGGAAGGAAATAGCTAGATCATGACTTGCCGGTATAGAAATGACACAAATCCAGTTAAATGATGGCTTTCATCATTCCTAAGCTCATCGATCATTTTTCTTTTCAATTTTATGCTAACGTATTCTACATTTCAACAGTAAATATTAATCTTTTTACTGCACTACATTTTGTGATCCTTATAGCCACTTTGTACATTCTGATTTGACATTTAAAAGCTGTGAGTGTGTCTGGAAATCTGCAGGCGCTCCCTGTATAGACGAAAGAGCAAAGCGTGGTGATATAGTATCTTTAAAAGGACCTTTGGTAGGCACAATATTTGCTTACGGCCATACCACCCTGAACACGCCCGATCTCGTCTGATCTCGGAAGCTAAGCAGGGTCGGGCCTGGTCAGTACTTGGATGGGAGACCGCCTGGGAATACCAGGTGCTGTAAGCTTTTTCACTCCTCTTTACAAAAAGCAGAGGCGCTGCTGCTTTTTCAGTGGACACCGACAGGGTGGGAAGGATATAGCTAGATCATGACTTGCCGGTATAGAAATGACACAAATCCAGTTAAATGATGGCTTTCATCATTCCTAAGCTCATCGATCATTTTCTTTTCAATTTTATGCTAACGTATTCTACATTTCAACAGTAAATATTAATATTTTTACTGCACTACATTGTGATCCTTATAGCCACTTTGTACATTCTGATTTGACATTTTAAAAGCTGTCTCCCTGTATAGACGAAAGAGCAAAGCGTGGTGATATAGTATCTTTAAAAGGCCCTTTGGTAGGCACAATATTTGCTTACGGCCATACCACCCTGAACACGCCCGATCTCGTCTGATCTCGGAAGCTAAGCAGGGTCGGGCCTGGTCAGTACTTGGATGGGAGACCGCCTGGGAATACCAGGTGCTGTAAGCTTTTTCACTCCTCTTTACAAAAAGCAGAGGGCGCTGCTGCTTTTTCAGTGGACACCGACAGGGTGGGAAGGAAATAGCTAGATCATGACTTGCCGGTATAGAAATGACACAAATCCAGTTAAATGATGGCTTTCATCATTCCTAAGCTCATCGATCATTTTCTTTTCAATTTTATGCTAACGTATTCTACATTTCAACAGTAAATATTAATATTTTTACTGCACTACATTTGTGATCCTTATAGCCACTTTGTACATTCTGATTTGACATTTAAAAGCTGTGAGTGTGTCTGGAAATCTGCAGGCGCTCCCTGTATAGACGAAAGAGCAAAGCGTGGTGATATAGTATCTTTAAAAGGCCCTTTGGTAGGCACAATATTTGCTTACGGCCATACCACCCTGAACACGCCCGATCTCGTCTGATCTCGGAAGCTAAGCAGGGTCGGGCCTGGTCAGTACTTGGATGGGAGACCGCCTGGGAATACCAGGTGCTGTAAGCTTTTTCACTCCTCTTTACAAAAAGCAGAGGCGCTGCTGCTTTTTCAGTGGACACCGACAGGGTGGGAAGGAAATAGCTAGATCATGACTTGCCGGTATAGAAATGACACAAATCCAGTTAAATGATGGCTTTCATCATTCCTAAGCTCATCGATCATTTTCTTTTCAATTTTATGCTAACGTATTCTACATTTCAACAGTAAATATTAATATTTTTACTGCACTACATTTGTGATCCTTATAGCCACTTTGTACATTCTGATTTGACATTTAAAAGCTGTGAGTGTGTCTGGAAATCTGCAGGCGCTCCCTGTATAGACGAAAGAGCAAAGCGTGGTGATATAGTATCTTTAAAAGGCCCTTTGGTAGGCACAATATTTGCTTACGGCCATACCACCCTGAACACGCCCGATCTCGTCTGATCTCGGAAGCTAAGCAGGGTCGGGCCTGGTCAGTACTTGGATGGGAGACCGCCTGGGAATACCAGGTGCTGTAAGCTTTTTCACTCCTCTTTACAAAAAGCAGAGGGCGCTGCTGCTTTTTCAGTGGACACCGACAGGGTGGGAAGGAAATAGCTAGATCATGACTTGCCGGTATAGAAATGACACAAATCCAGTTAAATGATGGCTTTCATCATTCCTAAGCTCATCGATCATTTTCTTTTCAATTTTATGCTAACGTATTCTACATTTCAACAGTAAATATTAATATTTTTACTGCACTACATTTGTGATCCTTATAGCCACTTTGTACATTCTGATTTGACATTTAAAAGCTGTGAGTGTGTCTGGAAATCTGCAGGCGCTCCCTGTATAGACGAAAGAGCAAAGCGTGGTGATATAGTATCTTTAAAAGGACCTTTGGTAGGCACAATATTTGCTTACGGCCATACCACCCTGAACACGCCCGATCTCGTCTGATCTCGGAAGCTAAGCAGGGTCGGGCCTGGTCAGTACTTGGATGGGAGACCGCCTGGGAATACCAGGTGCTGTAAGCTTTTTCACTCCTCTTTACAAAAAGCAGAGGGCGCTGCTGCTTTTTCAGTGGACACCGACAGGGTGGGAAGGAAATAGCTAGATCATGACTTGCCGGTATAGAAATGACACAAATCCAGTTAAATGATGGCTTTCATCATTCCTAAGCTCATCGATCATTTTCTTTTCAATTTTATGCTAACGTATTCTACATTTCAACAGTAAATATTAATATTTTTACTGCACTACATTTGTGATCCTTATAGCCACTTTGTACATTCTGATTTGACATTTAAAAGCTGTGAGTGTGTCTGGAAATCTGCAGGCGCTCCCTGTATAGACGAAAGAGCAAAGCGTGGTGATATAGTATCTTTAAAAGGCCCTTTGGTAGGCACAATATTTGCTTACGGCCATACCACCCTGAACACGCCCGATCTCGTCTGATCTCGGAAGCTAAGCAGGGTCGGGCCTGGTCAGTACTTGGATGGGAGACCGCCTGGGAATACCAGGTGCTGTAAGCTTTTTCACTCCTCTTTACAAAAAGCAGAGGGCGCTGCTGCTTTTTCAGTGGACACCGACAGGGTGGGAAGGAAATAGCTAGATCATGACTTGCCGGTATAGAAATGACACAAATCCAGTTAAATGATGGCTTTCATCATTCCTAAGCTCATCGATCATTTTCTTTTCAATTTTATGCTAACGTATTCTACATTTCAACAGTAAATATTAATCTTTTTACTGCACTACATTTGTGATCCTTATAGCCACTTTGTACATTCTGATTTGACATTTAAAAGCTGTGAGTGTGTCTGGAAATCTGCAGGCGCTCCCTGTATAGACGAAAGAGCAAAGCGTGGTGATATAGTATCTTTAAAAGGACCTTTGGTAGGCACAATATTTGCTTACGGCCATACCACCCTGAACACGCCCGATCTCGTCTGATCTCGGAAGCTAAGCAGGGTCGGGCCTGGTCAGTACTTGGATGGGAGACCGCCTGGGAATACCAGGTGCTGTAAGCTTTTTCACTCCTCTTTACAAAAAGCAGAGGCGCTGCTGCTTTTTCAGTGGACACCGACAGGGTGGGAAGGATATAGCTAGATCATGACTTGCCGGTATAGAAATGACACAAATCCAGTTAAATGATGGCTTTCATCATTCCTAAGCTCATCGATCATTTTCTTTTCAATTTTATGCTAACGTATTCTACATTTCAACAGTAAATATTAATCTTTTTACTGCACTACATTTGTGATCCTTATAGCCACTTTGTACATTCTGATTTGACATTTAAAAGCTGTGAGTGTGTCTGGAAATCTGCAGGCGCTCCCTGTATAGACGAAAGAGCAAAGCGTGGTGATATAGTATCTTTAAAAGGCCCTTTGGTAGGCACAATATTTGCTTACGGCCATACCACCCTGAACACGCCCGATCTCGTCTGATCTCGGAAGCTAAGCAGGGTCGGGCCTGGTCAGTACTTGGATGGGAGACCGCCTGGGAATACCAGGTGCTGTAAGCTTTTTCACTCCTCTTTACAAAAAGCAGAGGCGCTGCTGCTTTTTCAGTGGACACCGACAGGGTGGGAAGGAAATAGCTAGATCATGACTTGCCGGTATAGAAATGACACAAATCCAGTTAAATGATGGCTTTCATCATTCCTAAGCTCATCGATCATTTTCTTTTCAATTTTATGCTAACGTATTCTACATTTCAACAGTAAATATTAATATTTTTACTGCACTACATTTGTGATCCTTATAGCCACTTTGTACATTCTGATTTGACATTTAAAAGCTGTGAGTGTGTCTGGCAATCTGCAGGCGCTCCCTGTATAGACGAAAGAGCAAAGCGTGGTGATATAGTATCTTTAAAAGGACCTTTGGTAGGCACAATATTTGCTTACGGCCATACCACCCTGAACACGCCCGATCTCGTCTGATCTCGGAAGCTAAGCAGGGTCGGGCCTGGTCAGTACTTGGATGGGAGACCGCCTGGGAATACCAGGTGCTGTAAGCTTTTTCACTCCTCTTTACAAAAAGCAGAGGCGCTGCTGCTTTTTCAGTGGACACCGACAGGGTGGGAAGGAAATAGCTAGATCATGACTTGCCGGTATAGAAATGACACAAATCCAGTTAAATGATGGCTTTCATCATTCCTAAGCTCATCGATCATTTTCTTTTCAATTTTATGCTAACGTATTCTACATTTCAACAGTAAATATTAATATTTTTACTGCACTACATTTGTGATCCTTATAGCCACTTTGTACATTCTGATTTGACATTTAAAAGCTGTGAGTGTGTCTGGAAATCTGCAGGCGCTCCCTGTATAGACGAAAGAGCAAAGCGTGGTGATATAGTATCTTTAAAAGGACCTTTGGTAGGCACAATATTTGCTTACGGCCATACCACCCTGAACACGCCCGATCTCGTCTGATCTCGGAAGCTAAGCAGGGTCGGGCCTGGTCAGTACTTGGATGGGAGACCGCCTGGGAATACCAGGTGCTGTAAGCTTTTTCACTCCTCTTTACAAAAAGCAGAGGGCGCTGCTGCTTTTTCAGTGGACACCGACAGGGTGGGAAGGAAATAGCTAGATCATGACTTGCCGGTATAGAAATGACACAAATCCAGTTAAATGATGGCTTTCATCATTCCTAAGCTCATCGATCATTTTCTTTTCAATTTTATGCTAACGTATTCTACATTTCAACAGTAAATATTAATCTTTTTACTGCACTACATTTGTGATCCTTATAGCCACTTTGTACATTCTGATTTGACATTTAAAAGCTGTGAGTGTGTCTGGAAATCTGCAGGCGCTCCCTGTATAGACGAAAGAGCAAAGCGTGGTGATATAGTATCTTTAAAAGGACCTTTGGTAGGCACAATATTTGCTTACGGCCATACCACCCTGAACACGCCCGATCTCGTCTGATCTCGGAAGCTAAGCAGGGTCGGGCCTGGTCAGTACTTGGATGGGAGACCGCCTGGGAATACCAGGTGCTGTAAGCTTTTTCACTCCTCTTTACAAAAAGCAGAGGCGCTGCTGCTTTTTCAGTGGACACCGACAGGGTGGGAAGGAAATAGCTAGATCATGACTTGCCGGTATAGAAATGACACAAATCCAGTTAAATGATGGCTTTCATCATTCCTAAGCTCATCGATCATTTTCTTTTCAATTTTATGCTAACGTATTCTACATTTCAACAGTAAATATTAATATTTTTACTGCACTACATTTGTGATCCTTATAGCCACTTTGTACATTCTGATTTGACATTTAAAAGCTGTGAGTGTGTCTGGAAATCTGCAGGCGCTCCCTGTATAGACGAAAGAGCAAAGCGTGGTGATATAGTATCTTTAAAAGGCCCTTTGGTAGGCACAATATTTGCTTACGGCCATACCACCCTGAACACGCCCGATCTCGTCTGATCTCGGAAGCTAAGCAGGGTCGGGCCTGGTCAGTACTTGGATGGGAGACCGCCTGGGAATACCAGGTGCTGTAAGCTTTTTTCACTCCTCTTTACAAAAAGCAGAGGGCGCTGCTGCTTTTTCAGTGGACACCGACAGGGTGGGAAGGAAATAGCTAGATCATGACTTGCCGGTATAGAAATGACACAAATCCAGTTAAATGATGGCTTTCATCATTCCTAAGCTCATCGATCATTTTCTTTTCAATTTTATGCTAACGTATTCTACATTTCAACAGTAAATATTAATCTTTTTACTGCACTACATTTGTGATCCTTATAGCCACTTTGTACATTCTGATTTGACATTTAAAAGCTGTGAGTGTGTCTGGAAATCTGCAGGCGCTCCCTGTATAGACGAAAGAGCAAAGCGTGGTGATATAGTATCTTTAAAAGGACCTTTGGTAGGCACAATATTTGCTTACGGCCATACCACCCTGAACACGCCCGATCTCGTCTGATCTCGGAAGCTAAGCAGGGTCGGGCCTGGTCAGTACTTGGATGGGAGACCGCCTGGGAATACCAGGTGCTGTAAGCTTTTTCACTCCTCTTTACAAAAAGCAGAGGGCGCTGCTGCTTTTTCAGTGGACACCGACAGGGTGGGAAGGAAATAGCTAGATCATGACTTGCCGGTATAGAAATGACACAAATCCAGTTAAATGATGGCTTTCATCATTCCTAAGCTCATCGATCATTTTCTTTTCAATTTTATGCTAACGTATTCTACATTTCAACAGTAAATATTAATCTTTTTACTGCACTACATTTGTGATCCTTATAGCCACTTTGTACATTCTGATTTGACATTTAAAAGCTGTGAGTGTGTCTGGAAATCTGCAGGCGCTCCCTGTATAGACGAAAGAGCAAAGCGTGGTGATATAGTATCTTTAACTGCACTACAATTGTGAACCTTATAGCCACTTTGTACATTCTGATTTGACATTTAAAAGCTGTGAGTGTGTCTGGAAATCTGCAGGCGCTCCCTGTATAGACGAAAGAGCAAAGCGTGGTGATATAGTATCTTTAAAAACTACAATTGTGAACCTTATAGCCACTTTGTACATTCTGATTTGACATTTAAAAGCTGTGAGTGTGTCTGGAAATCTGCAGGCGCTCCCTGTATAGACGAAAGAGCAAAGCGTGGTGATATAGTATCTTTAAAAGGGCCTTTGGTAGGCACAATATTTGCTTACGGCCATACCACCCTGAACACGCCCGATCTCGTCTGATCTCGGAAGCTAAGCAGGGTCGGGCCTGGTCAGTACTTGGATGGGAGACCGCCTGGGAATACCAGGTGCTGTAAGCTTTTTTCACTCCTCTTTACAAAAAGCAGAGGGCGCTGCTGCTTTTTCAGTGGACACCGACAGGGTGGGAAGGAAATAGCTAGATCATGACTTGCCGGTATAGAAATGACACAAATCCAGTTAAATGATGGCTTTCATCATTCCTAAGCTCATCGATCATTTTCTTTTCAATTTTATGCTAACGTATTCTACATTTCAACAGTAAATATTAATCTTTTTACTGCACTACAATTGTGAACCTTATAGCCACTTTGTACATTCTGATTTGACATTTAAAAGCTGTGAGTGTGTCTGGCAATCTGCAGGCGCTCCCTGTATAGACGAAAGAGCAAAGCGTGGTGATATAGTATCTTTAAAAGGACCTTTGGTAGGCACAATATTTGCTTACGGCCATACCACCCTGAACACGCCCGATCTCGTCTGATCTCGGAAGCTAAGCAGGGTCGGGCCTGGTCAGTACTTGGATGGGAGACCGCCTGGGAATACCAGGTGCTGTAAGCTTTTTTCACTCCTCTTTACAAAAAGCAGAGGGCGCTGCTGCTTTTTCAGTGGACACCGACAGGGTGGGAAGGAAATAGCTAGATCATGACTTGCCGGTATAGAAATGACACAAATCCAGTTAAATGATGGCTTTCATCATTCCTAAGCTCATCGATCATTTTCTTTTCAATTTTATGCTAACGTATTCTACATTTCAACAGTAAATATTAATCTTTTTACTGCACTACAATTGTGAACCTTATAGCCACTTTGTACATTCTGATTTGACATTTAAAAGCTGTGAGTGTGTCTGGCAATCTGCAGGCGCTCCCTGTATAGACGAAAGAGCAAAGCGTGGTGATATAGTATCTTTAAAAGGACCTTTGGTAGGCACGATATTTTGCTTACGGCCATACCACCCTGAACACGCCCGATCTCGTCTGATCTCGGAAGCTAAGCAGGGTCGGGCCTGGTCAGTACTTGGATGGGAGACCGCCTGGGAATACCAGGTGCTGTAAGCTTTTTTCACTCCTCTTTACAAAAAGCAGAGGGCGCTGCTGCTTTTTCAGTGGACACCGACAGGGTGGGAAGGAAATAGCTAGATCATGACTTGCCGGTATAGAAATGACACAAATCCAGTTAAATGATGGCTTTCATCATTCCTAAGCTCATCGATCATTTTCTTTTCAATTTTATGCTAACGTATTCTACATTTCAACAGTAAATATTAATCTTTTTACTGCACTACAATTGTGAACCTTATAGCCACTTTGTACATTCTGATTTGACATTTAAAAGCTGTGAGTGTGTCTGGCAATCTGCAGGCGCTCCCTGTATAGACGAAAGAGCAAAGCGTGGTGATATAGTATCTTTAAAAGGACCTTTGGTAGGCACAATATTTGCTTACGGCCATACCACCCTGAACACGCCCGATCTCGTCTGATCTCGGAAGCTAAGCAGGGTCGGGCCTGGTCAGTACTTGGATGGGAGACCGCCTGGGAATACCAGGTGCTGTAAGCTTTTTTCACTCCTCTTTACAAAAAGCAGAGGGCGCTGCTGCTTTTTCAGTGGACACCGACAGGGTGGGAAGGAAATAGCTAGATCATGACTTGCCGGTATAGAAATGACACAAATCCAGTTAAATGATGGCTTTCATCATTCCTAAGCTCATCGATCATTTTCTTTTCAATTTTATGCTAACGTATTCTACATTTCAACAGTAAATATTAATCTTTTTACTGCACTACAATTGTGAACCTTATAGCCACTTTGTACATTCTGATTTGACATTTAAAAGCTGTGAGTGTGTCTGGCAATCTGCAGGCGCTCCCTGTATAGACGAAAGAGCAAAGCGTGGTGATATAGTATCTTTAAAAGGCCCTTTGGTAGGCACAATATTTGCTTACGGCCATACCACCCTGAACACGCCCGATCTCGTCTGATCTCGGAAGCTAAGCAGGGTCGGGCCTGGTCAGTACTTGGATGGGAGACCGCCTGGGAATACCAGGTGCTGTAAGCTTTTTTCACTCCTCTTTACAAAAAGCAGAGGGCGCTGCTGCTTTTTCAGTGGACACCGACAGGGTGGGAAGGAAATAGCTAGATCATGACTTGCCGGTATAGAAATGACACAAATCCAGTTAAATGATGGCTTTCATCATTCCTAAGCTCATCGATCATTTTCTTTTCAATTTTATGCTAACGTATTCTACATTTCAACAGTAAATATTAATCTTTTTACTGCACTACATTTGTGAACCTTATAGCCACTTTGTACATTCTGATTTGACATTTAAAAGCTGTGAGTGTGTCTGGCAATCTGCAGGCGCTCCCTGTATAGACGAACGATCAAAGCGTGGTGATATAGTATCTTTAAAAGGCTTTGGTAGGCACAATATTTGCTTACGGCCATACCACCCTGAACACGCCCGATCTCGTCTGATCTCGGAAGCTAAGCAGGGTCGGGCCTGGTCAGTACTTGGATGGGAGACCGCCTGGGAATACCAGGTGCTGTAAGCTTTTTTCACTCCTCTTTACAAAAAGCAGAGGGCGCTGCTGCTTTTTCAGTGGACACCGACAGGGTGGGAAGGAAATAGCTAGATCATGACTTGCCGGTATAGAAATGACACAAATCCAGTTAAATGATGGCTTTCATCATTCCTAAGCTCATCGATCATTTTCTTTTCAATTTTATGCTAACGTATTCTACATTTCAACAGTAAATATTAATCTTTTTACTGCACTACAATTGTGAACCTTATAGCCACTTTGTACATTCTGATTTGACATTTAAAAGCTGTGAGTGTGTCTGGCAATCTGCAGGCGCTCCCTGTATAGACGAAAGAGCAAAGCGTGGTGATATAGTATCTTTAAAAGGACCTTTGGTAGGCACGATATTTGCTTACGGCCATACCACCCTGAACACGCCCGATCTCGTCTGATCTCGGAAGCTAAGCAGGGTCGGGCCTGGTCAGTACTTGGATGGGAGACCGCCTGGGAATACCAGGTGCTGTAAGCTTTTTTTCACTCCTCTTTACAAAAAGCAGAGGGCGCTGCTGCTTTTTCAGTGGACACCGACAGGGTGGGAAGGAAATAGCTAGATCATGACTTGCCGGTATAGAAATGACACAAATCCAGTTAAATGATGGCTTTCATCATTCCTAAGCTCATCGATCATTTTCTTTTCAATTTTATGCTAACGTATTCTACATTTCAACAGTAAATATTAATCTTTTTACTGCACTACAATTGTGAACCTTATAGCCACTTTGTACATTCTGATTTGACATTTAAAAGCTGTGAGTGTGTCTGGCAATCTGCAGGCGCTCCCTGTATAGACGAAAGAGCAAAGCGTGGTGATATAGTATCTTTAAAAGGACCTTTGGTAGGCACAATATTTGCTTACGGCCATACCACCCTGAACACGCCCGATCTCGTCTGATCTCGGAAGCTAAGCAGGGTCGGGCCTGGTCAGTACTTGGATGGGAGACCGCCTGGGAATACCAGGTGCTGTAAGCTTTTTTTCACTCCTCTTTACAAAAAGCAGAGGGCGCTGCTGCTTTTTCAGTGGACACCGACAGGGTGGGAAGGAAATAGCTAGATCATGACTTGCCGGTATAGAAATGACACAAATCCAGTTAAATGATGGCTTTCATCATTCCTAAGCTCATCGATCATTTTCTTTTCAATTTTATGCTAACGTATTCTACATTTCAACAGTAAATATTAATCTTTTTACTGCACTACAATTGTGAACCTTATAGCCACTTTGTACATTCTGATTTGACATTTAAAAGCTGTGAGTGTGTCTGGCAATCTGCAGGCGCTCCCTGTATAGACGAAAGAGCAAAGCGTGGTGATATAGTATCTTTAAAAGGCCCTTTGGTAGCACAATATTTGCTTACGGCCATACCACCCTGAACACGCCCGATCTCGTCTGATCTCGGAAGCTAAGCAGGGTCGGGCCTGGTCAGTACTTGGATGGGAGACCGCCTGGGAATACCAGGTGCTGTAAGCTTTTTTCACTCCTCTTTACAAAAAGCAGAGGGCGCTGCTGCTTTTTCAGTGGACACCGACAGGGTGGGAAGGAAATAGCTAGATCATGACTTGCCGGTATAGAAATGACACAAATCCAGTTAAATGATGGCTTTCATCATTCCTAAGCTCATCGATCATTTTCTTTTCAATTTTATGCTAACGTATTCTACATTTCAACAGTAAATATTAATCTTTTTACTGCACTACAATTGTGAACCTTATAGCCACTTTGTACATTCTGATTTGACATTTAAAAGCTGTGAGTGTGTCTGGCAATCTGCAGGCGCTCCCTGTATAGACGAAAGAGCAAAGCGTGGTGATATAGTATCTTTAAAAGGACCTTTGGTAGGCACAATATTTGCTTACGGCCATACCACCCTGAACACGCCCGATCTCGTCTGATCTCGGAAGCTAAGCAGGGTCGGGCCTGGTCAGTACTTGGATGGGAGACCGCCTGGGAATACCAGGTGCTGTAAGCTTTTTTTTTCCTCTTTACAAAAAGCAGAGGGCGCTGCTGCTTTTTCAGTGGACACCGACAGGGTGGGAAGGAAATAGCTAGATCATGACTTGCCGGTATAGAAATGACACAAATCCAGTTAAATGATGGCTTTCATCATTCCTAAGCTCATCGATCATTTTCTTTTCAATTTTATGCTAACGTATTCTACATTTCAACAGTAAATATTAATCTTTTTACTGCACTACAATTGTGAACCTTATAGCCACTTTGTACATTCTGA
The DNA here is from genome assembly GCF_027596085.1 of Anoplopoma fimbria. Taxonomy (NCBI): domain Eukaryota; kingdom Metazoa; phylum Chordata; class Actinopteri; order Perciformes; family Anoplopomatidae; genus Anoplopoma; species Anoplopoma fimbria. Next base: position 22,901 of record NW_026552589.1, on the reverse strand, counting down.
TTTGACATTTAAAAGCTGTGAGTGTGTCTGGCAATCTGCAGGCGCTCCCTGTATAGACGAAAGAGCAAAGCGTGGTGATATAGTATCTTTAAAAGGACCTTTGGTAGGCACAATATTTGCTTACGGCCATACCACCCTGAACACGCCCGATCTCGTCTGATCTCGGAAGCTAAGCAGGGTCGGGCCTGGTCAGTACTTGGATGGGAGACCGCCTGGGAATACCAGGTGCTGTAAGCTTTTTTCACTCCTCTTTACAAAAAGCAGAGGGCGCTGCTGCTTTTTCAGTGGACACCGACAGGGTGGGAAGGAAATAGCTAGATCATGACTTGCCGGTATAGAAATGACACAAATCCAGTTAAATGATGGCTTTCATCATTCCTAAGCTCATCGATCATTTTCTTTTCAATTTTATGCTAACGTATTCTACATTTCAACAGTAAATATTAATCTTTTTACTGCACTACAATTGTGAACCTTATAGCCACTTTGTACATTCTGATTTGACATTTAAAAGCTGTGAGTGTGTCTGGCAATCTGCAGGCGCTCCCTGTATAGACGAAAGAGCAAAGCGTGGTGATATAGTATCTTTAAAAGGACCTTTGGTAGGCACAATATTTGCTTACGGCCATACCACCCTGAACACGCCCGATCTCGTCTGATCTCGGAAGCTAAGCAGGGTCGGGCCTGGTCAGTACTTGGATGGGAGACCGCCTGGGAATACCAGGTGCTGTAAGCTTTTTTCACTCCTCTTTACAAAAAGCAGAGGGCGCTGCTGCTTTTTCAGTGGACACCGACAGGGTGGGAAGGAAATAGCTAGATCATGACTTGCCGGTATAGAAATGACACAAATCCAGTTAAATGATGGCTTTCATCATTCCTAAGCTCATCGATCATTTTCTTTTCAATTTTATGCTAACGTATTCTACATTTCAACAGTAAATATTAATCTTTTTACTGCACTACAATTGTGAACCTTATAGCCACTTTGTACATTCTGATTTGACATTTAAAAGCTGTGAGTGTGTCTGGCAATCTGCAGGCGCTCCCTGTATAGACGAAAGAGCAAAGCGTGGTGATATAGTATCTTTAAAAGGCCCTTTGGTAGGCACAATATTTGCTTACGGCCATACCACCCTGAACACGCCCGATCTCGTCTGATCTCGGAAGCTAAGCAGGGTCGGGCCTGGTCAGTACTTGGATGGGAGACCGCCTGGGAATACCAGGTGCTGTAAGCTTTTTTCACTCCTCTTTACAAAAAGCAGAGGGCGCTGCTGCTTTTTCAGTGGACACCGACAGGGTGGGAAGGAAATAGCTAGATCATGACTTGCCGGTATAGAAATGACACAAATCCAGTTAAATGATGGCTTTCATCATTCCTAAGCTCATCGATCATTTTCTTTTCAATTTTATGCTAACGTATTCTACATTTCAACAGTAAATATTAATCTTTTTACTGCACTACAATTGTGAACCTTATAGCCACTTTGTACATTCTGATTTGACATTTAAAAGCTGTGAGTGTGTCTGGCAATCTGCAGGCGCTCCCTGTATAGACGAAAGAGCAAAGCGTGGTGATATAGTATCTTTAAAAGGACCTTTGGTAGGCACACAATATTTGCTTACGGCCATACCACCCTGAACACGCCCGATCTCGTCTGATCTCGGAAGCTAAGCAGGGTCGGGCCTGGTCAGTACTTGGATGGGAGACCGCCTGGGAATACCAGGTGCTGTAAGCTTTTTTCACTCCTCTTTACAAAAAGCAGAGGGCGCTGCTGCTTTTTCAGTGGACACCGACAGGGTGGGAAGGAAATAGCTAGATCATGACTTGCCGGTATAGAAATGACACAAATCCAGTTAAATGATGGCTTTCATCATTCCTAAGCTCATCGATCATTTTCTTTTCAATTTTATGCTAACGTATTCTACATTTCAACAGTAAATATTAATCTTTTTACTGCACTACAATTGTGAACCTTATAGCCACTTTGTACATTCTGATTTGACATTTAAAAGCTGTGAGTGTGTCTGGCAATCTGCAGGCGCTCCCTGTATAGACGAAAGAGCAAAGCGTGGTGATATAGTATCTTTAAAAGGACCTTTGGTAGGCACAATATTTGCTTACGGCCATACCACCCTGAACACGCCCGATCTCGTCTGATCTCGGAAGCTAAGCAGGGTCGGGCCTGGTCAGTACTTGGATGGGAGACCGCCTGGGAATACCAGGTGCTGTAAGCTTTTTTCCTCTTTACAAAAAGCAGAGGGCGCTGCTGCTTTTTCAGTGGACACCGACAGGGTGGGAAGGAAATAGCTAGATCATGACTTGCCGGTATAGAAATGACACAAATCCAGTTAAATGATGGCTTTCATCATTCCTAAGCTCATCGATCATTTTCTTTTCAATTTTATGCTAACGTATTCTACATTTCAACAGTAAATATTAATCTTTTTACTGCACTACAATTGTGAACCTTATAGCCACTTTGTACATTCTGATTTGACATTTAAAAGCTGTGAGTGTGTCTGGCAATCTGCAGGCGCTCCCTGTATAGACGAAAGAGCAAAGCGTGGTGATATAGTATCTTTAAAAGGCCTTTGGTAGGCACACGATTTTTGCTTACGGCCATACCACCCTGAACACGCCCGATCTCGTCTGATCTCGGAAGCTAAGCAGGGTCGGGCCTGGTCAGTACTTGGATGGGAGACCGCCTGGGAATACCAGGTGCTGTAAGCTTTTTTCACTCCTCTTTACAAAAAGCAGAGGGCGCTGCTGCTTTTTCAGTGGACACCGACAGGGTGGGAAGGAAATAGCTAGATCATGACTTGCCGGTATAGAAATGACACAAATCCAGTTAAATGATGGCTTTCATCATTCCTAAGCTCATCGATCATTTTCTTTTCAAT